>NW_017672863.1:51435-134106 GCF_001879085.1 Nicotiana attenuata
TATATATATATATATAAGGGCCATATATGCCAGCGTACTATGCGAATTAGGACAGATATGCCTGCCGTTAAAAGTTTGGCACAGATATACCCAAACCGTCCAATACTTGCTCATTCATGCCCTTAGTTTAATGGAATCACTATTTTATCTTTCTTAAATAATTAATAATCGGACCCAATCAAAATTTGTTGACTCGACCCGTTAGGACCCGACCTACCCTTAGTTCAAAGATATATTTTGATATATTATTTTTGTCTGATTGAGAAATTGCGTGATAATCATATTTATTTATTTGAATAATTTGATAATCGATTTTTTTTTTTGTTATACATCATTTCGGGAAGTAATCCTACTAAAAGTAGTAATTGACATTTATTGGTGGTTTTAATAATATAATATTCGAATTATTTTGTGCTTTCTTCAATCATTTTACCATCAATTTTTATTTTTCTCACAATATATTTGTATTTTTCACCAATACAAATACAAATAACTCCATGCTCACTATAACTTAACCTGATGGATCCGTTTTTTTTGTTTAGATAAGCGATCATTATATGATTGATTATTAGTATTGGATTATTTTCTGCATTACGAATTTCTTATGAAATAATTAATAAATTGTTAAGACAGTGGCGCTTCTTTTCCATTTTTATATTTATTTTTTCTGCTCCATCATCTTTGATATTAGATCCAACAGGCGCCATAAGTGTCATTGTTGTCTCGGTCATCAATCATTAACTAAAATGTTTTTGTTGTCGTGAATTGTCATCTCTTGGTATCCCGACGATCTCTTGGTATCCTCATTATATTCTAGGGATCTCTTAGTATCCCGAGGATCTCTTGGTATCCTCATTATATACTAGGGATCTCTTGGTATCCCGAGGATCTCTTGGTATCCTCATTATATACTATACAGTCCAAATCCATATATGTGCAGGAGGATTTCCCGGAATGTAATTCCGTAGTCCCAAAGTAAACATACAGGGGAGCTCCCGGGATACCGTCCCGTAGTCCCAAAGTAAAAGTGCAGGGGATCTCACGGAATACCGTTCCGTAGACCAAAGTAAACATGCAGCAACAACAAGAATTCAATCCAATCAATTTCATATCAAAGTGAAGCAGGTAATCCTAGCCTAGCATGGTGCACGTAATACAATTAAGGTAGTTAAGGCAAATAGAGCAATTTAGACAAGTAGACATGCTTCTCTAGGCTACAGCAGGTTAAATTTCCAAACAGTGTAAGTAAGAAAAAGGAATAACACAATATAAGGCTATTTTTAATGAAAAACCGGATTTCCAACAATTAGCACAAGTACGCACTCGTCACCTCACGTACGTGTGACGACCCAAAAGGGGCATCACCTGTATTCCTACTCCCTCTGCATTTCGGAGACCGTGAAAACCTCACTTGGGGGTTGCCTCGACTTGTGTGCGCAGTCCGGGCGCGTAACCGGAAAGTTTAAATGTGAATTTGGGAGAAAAATAATAAATTTGATGTTTTAAATTGATTGAGTTTGACTTTGGTCAACGTTTTGGGCAAACGGACCCGGACTCGTGATTCGACAGTCCCGGAGGGTCCGTAGGAAATTTTTGGGACTTGGGTGTGTGCCCGGAATCAAATTCCGAGGTCCCAAGTCCGAGAAATGAATTTTTGGGTGAAACTGTTTTCTGAAAATAATTAAAGAATTTGAAAGTGTTATTTGTTTTGAAGACTGTGCTGTTGGGCTCGTATTTTGGTTCCGACGCCCGGCACAAGTCTTAAATATGATTTAAGCAATTGCTGTAAAGTTTGGTTAGATTTGGACGTCGTTTGACGTGTTTTGGACTAAAAACTCTAAACTTGATGTTTTATGAAAATTGGAAGGAAATCCTGGGTCTTGAGGCCTAATTTGATGATTTTGATGTTGTTTGAGCGATTTGATCGCACGGATGAGTCCGTAGGATGTTTTTGAGTTTATATGTATGCTCGGTTTGGAGCCCCGAGGGCTCGGGTGAGTTTTGAGTAGGTCCCGGGAGGTCTTAGGCTAGAAACATCAGATGGTTGCAGGTCCAGGTGTTGCAGGCCCCCAGCGCGGCCGCGGTCATTTCCCCGCGGTCCGCGCTGGAAGCCGCGCGGCCGCAGTGCATTTCTGCGCAGTCCGCATGGCTAGGTTCAGAGGGCCAGTGAATTCTAGGTCAACCAGCGCGGCCGCGCACCAAATCAGTGCGGTCCGCGCTGGGAGATTCAGAGAGTGGGTCTTGGGTCCGTCCAACCAGCGCGGCCGCGCACCAAATCAGTGCGGTCCGCGCTGGGTAGGTTCAGAGAGTCATTTTTCTTCCCTTCCTCGGCGCGGCCGCGGTGCATTTTTGTGCGGTCCGCGCCAGTCTTCAGCACAGTATATAAAGTCGGGATTTTCAGTCATTTTTCACTTTTTCAAAACCCAAAACATAAGAGGCGATTTTTCCAAACGATTCCACTTCTTCAAAACGATTGGTAAGTGATTTCTAACTCATTTTCTTTACTCCTTAACATCTTTAAACATAATTTCAACTTCAAAACAAGTTTTTAATGGGGAAATTTGGGAATTTAGGGTAGCACCTAGGTTTTCTAAAATTGGGGGTTTTGGACCTCAATTCGAGGTCCGATTCCAAAATAACTTACATATTTGAGTTCATGGGGGAATGGGTAAACGGGTTTTGGTTCGAACCTCGGGTTTTGACCATGTGGGTCTGGGGGCATTTTTGACCTTTTGGGGTAAATTGATGAAAAAGCTATAAGTAGTCATTGGGTTTGATTTGTTTAGCACATATTGATATCATGAAGTCCTTATTGCGTAGATTTGGTTATGTTGGAGCCGAATTCGAGGGGGAAAGCGGTTGTGGAGGACTGTATTGGCCATGGAAGTTGAGGTAAGTGTTTGGTTTAACCCTAGCTTGAGGGAATAGGAGTCGAGTCTTGTTTGCTAATTGTTAAATGATCGAGTGCGATGTATAGGCATGGTGACGAGTTCCTATACATTGGGGTCTAGCCTGACCGTGAGTCCTTATATGTGGATTGTTTGGATATTGTTATGCCTTTCCATGCTTTATTGATGGCTTCTATGCGTTGTAAACACCTTGTGAAAGATATTGTGATTGTGGAACTTCGTGGAGCATTGGCTCGGTCTGAAATACAAAGGGTGTGAGCATATGAAATGAGAAATGCCTTAGAGCTTGACACGAGTGCTAATGAGAACTAGGATATGAAAATGAAAGAAAAAGAGAGATAACGATTCACTCTTGCATGGTTGTTATTGGTTGTTTGTGTACCCTTGTTGGATTTCCTTCCAAATACTTGTTCTCTCCCTGCCTTTTATTTGTGACTGTTGCTTGGGCAAGGTTGAGAGGTAGACATTGTGGATCGGGTTGCACGCTGCAACAGTGATAATTGTGGATCGGGTTGCACGCCGCAACAGTGATAATTGTGGATCGGGTTGCACGCCGCAACAGTGATAAATGTGGATCGGGTTGCACGCCGCAACAGTGATAATTGTGGATCGGATTGCACGTCGCAATAGTGTAATTGTGGGTCGGGTTGCGCGCCGCAACAGTTATTGATGCAAATGAGTTTAGCGTTGGTATTAGTTACTTGTTCGCCTTAAATTTTAAATTGTACCTAGATTGATTACTTGAATTTACTGTTAATATTGTTATCTCCCGCCAGCATGTTTCCCCTCCCATACTGTTAGTTGCCTTGTACTTCGATTTCTGCTGTATATTTATAATTGCACAGGTTTATGTGAGGTCCAGTCTAGCCTCGTCACTACTTCGCCGGGGTTAGGCTAGGCACTTACCAGCACATGGGGTCGGTTGTGCTGATGCTACACTCTGTGCATTTTTGCACAGGTCCAGGTATTGAGCAGCAGCAGCAGCATTAGCACGGGGGCGATCCTTCAGTCCAGAGAGACCCGAGGTAGCTTGCAGGCGTCCGCAGGCCCGGCGTCTCCCTTCTATCTTTACATTTGGATGTCATCTCATTGTACTCGAGATAAACAGATTATGTCTCTTTCAGACTTTGTATGTAGTACTCCTTAGATGTTCGTGAGTATGTGACTCCAGTCCCGGGGTAGAGACGTATGTTGGAATTTCTGTATTTTATTCAGTTATATAAATTTAAGACTTCCGCTAATGATTTTAATTCCGTCGCCTTTATTTAATGCCGTTAATTGTTAAAAAGGAACATGTGTTTAATGAATTTGTTAATTAAGTTGGCTTGCCTAGCTCCTATTAGTAGGCGCCATCACGACCCTCGAGGGTGGGAAATCCGGGTCGTGACAAGTTGGTATCAGAGCTCTAGGTTACATAGGTCTCACAACTCACGGACAAGCTTAGTAGAGTCTGAGGGATCGGTACGGAGACGTCTGTACTTATCCCCCAGAGGCTGCCAAGTTAGGAAAAATCTCTCCTTTGTTCTTTCTTGTCGTGCGGTTTGGTTTCTCAATGCTAATTGAACTTCTACTCTGTTTCCTCGCAGAATGGCGAGAACACGCGCTTCCTCATCTTCAGACCAGCAGTCCGAGCCCCAGGCAGCTCCCGCTAGGGGCAGAGGACGAGGCCGTGCTAGAGGCCGAGGTAGGGGCAGAGCTCAGCCCCGAGCAGCAGCACCAGCGGCGGAGCCTCAGGTCGGTTTTGACGAGGAGGTTCCGGCCCCAGTCCCAGCAGCGCCAGTGGGCCCAGCTCAGGTCCCAGAGGGGTTTATAGCCACCCCAGTTCTTCAGGACGCTTTGGTCAGATTGGTAGGCTTTGTGGAGAGCGTCACTAGAGCGGGTTTGCTTCCAGTAGCACCAGCCACTTCTCAGGCTGGAGGAGGAGTTCAGACTCCTGCTACACGTACTCCGGAGCAGGTAGCTCCCCAGGCTCAGGTTCCAGTGGTTCAGCCAGCTGTGGCAGCTCAGCCGGGTATTGTGACTCAGACCGGCGATGGAGCAGCTATGTCCGCAGATGCTTTGTGGAGACTGGATAGGTTCACCAAGCTCTTCACCACCACATTCAGCGGTGCTTCTTCAGAGGACCCCCAGGATTTCTTGTATAGCTGCCATGAGGTTCTTCGGACTATGGGTATTGTGGAGACCAATGGGGTCGACTTCGCCACTTTTCGTCTAGCAAGATCCGCCAAGACTTGGTGGAGGGATTTCTATTTAGCCAGACCAGCGGGGTCGCCAGCATTGATATGGGATCAGTTTGCAGAGTTTTTTTGGAGAAGTTTCTCCCAGTTACTCAGCGAGAGGCTCTTCGCAGGCAGTTCGAGCGTCTCCAGCAGGGCTCTATGATAGTCACCCAGTATGAGACCCGGTTTATCAATCTAGCTCGCCATGCTCTTGTCATACTCCCCACTGAGAGGGAAAGGGTTATTGATGATTTGATTCAGCCGATTCGTCTCTAGATGGCTAGGGAGACTGGTAGTGAGATCAGCTTTCAGGAGGCGGCCAATGTGGCCCGCCGAGTTGAGATGGTTCTGGCACAGGGGAGTAGCCATAGAGCAGACAAGAGACCCCGTCACTCAGGTCGCTTCAGTGGTTCCTCATCTGGAGGCAAGGATTCTTATGATAGGGGTCAGCGCTCCAGGCCGTTCCAGTCAGCCCTCCAGGTTTCTCAGGGTGCCCCAAGTGATCGTGGTTACCGTGGGCATTATTCTGATCAGCAGTCCCTCAGTGTACCGTCAGCACCCATCAGCGCACCGCCACTTCAGAGTTTCCGTGGAGGTCATTCAGGTCGCCAGGGCCAGCCACAGCGTTCAGAGAGGTGTTATGACTGTGGTGAGTATGGTCACATCAGGAGAGCTTGCCCGAGATTGAGGGGTACTCAGTCGTAGCAGCAGGGTCCCCGTCCTATGATTCAGGCACCGGATGCTCCACAGCCAGCTAGAGGTGGAGGTAGAGGCCATAGAGGTGGAGCTCAGACCGCCGGGGGTGGAAGTCAGCTAGCAGCACATCGACCTAGGGATTCAGTTCAGGGTGGTGGGGCCCAGCCTCGTTGCTATGCACTCCAGGCTAGGCCCGAGGCAGAGGCCTCGGATGCGGTGATCACATGTACGGTTCTGGTTTGTGATTGAGATGCTTCAGTACTATTTGATCCAGGATCTACGTATTCATATGTTTCATCTTATTTCGCACCATGCTTGGTCATGCCTAGTGATACCTTAGGTATTCCGGTATATGTGTCTACACGGGTGGGTGACTCTATCATGGTCGAACGAGTCCATCGTTCGTGTGTTGTAGTGATTGGGGGTCTTGAGACCCGTGTAGACTTGTTGTTCTTAGATATGGTTGACTTTGATATTATTCTGGGTATGGATTGGTTATCACCCTATCACGCTATCTTGGACTGCCATGCCAAGACCGTGACCTTAGCCTTACCGGGTATGCCTCGCTTAGAGTGGAGGGGGACTCCAGGTCATTCTACCCGTAGTGTCATATCGTACGTGAAGGCTCGACGTATGGTCGAGAAGGGGTGTCTGGCCTATTTGGCCTATGTTCGTGATTCCAGTGCTGAGGTCCCTCCCATAGATGCTGTGCCTATTGTCCGGGAGTTTCCCGATGTTTTTCCTTCGGACCTGCCGGGTATGTCGCCCGATAGAGATATCGATTTCTGTATTGATTTGGCTCCAGGCACCCAGCCTATTTCTATTCCGCCATATCGTATGGCCCCGCCGGAGCTGAAGGAGTTAAAGGACCAATTGCAGGATCTGTTAGATAAAGGTTTCATTAGACCTAGTGTTTCGCCATGGGGCGCGCCAGTGTTATTCGTCCAGAAGAAGGATGGGTCGGTGTAGATGTGTATAGATTACCATCAATTGAATAAGGTAACAATTAAGAATAAGTATCCACTGCACGCCGCAACAGTGATAATTGTGGATCGGGTTGCACGCCGCAACAGTGATAATTGTGGATCGGGTTGCACGCCGCAACAGTGATAATTGTGGATCGGGTTGCACGCCGCAACAGTGATAATTGTGGATCGGGTTGCACGCCGCAACAGTGTAATTGTGGGTCGGGTTGCGCGCCGCAACAGTTATTGATGCAAATGAGTTTAGCGTTGGTATTAGCTACTTGTTCGCCTTAAATTTTAAATTGTACCTAGATTGATTACTTGAATTTACTGTTAATATTGTTATCTCCCCCCAGCATGTTTCCCCTCCCATACTGTTAGTTGCCTTGTACTTCGATTTCTGCTGTATATTTATAATTGCACAGGTTTATGTGAGGTCCAGTCTAGCCTCGTCACTACTTCGCCGGGGTTAGGCTAGGCACTTACTAGCACATGGGGTCGGTTATGCTGATGCTACACTCTGTGCATTTTTGCACAGGTCCAGGTATTGAGCAGCAGCAGCAGCATTAGCACGGGGGTGATCCTTCAGTCCAGAGAGACCCGAGGTAGCTTGCAGGCGTCCGCAGGCCCGGCGTCTCCCTTCTATCTTTACATTTGGCTGTCATCTCATTGTACCCGAGATAAACAGATTATGTCTCTTTCAGACTTTGTATGTAGTACTCCTTAGATGTTCGTGAGTAAGTGACTCCAGTCCCGGGGTAGAGACGTATGTTGGAATTTCTGTATTTTATTCAGTTATATAATTTAAGACTTCCGCTAATGGTTTTTAATTCCGTCACCTTTATTTAATTCCATTAATTGTTAAAAAGGAACATGTGTTTAATGAATTTGTTAATTAAGTTGGCTTGCCTAACTCCTAATAGTAGGCGCCATCACGACCCTCGAGGGTGGAAAAATCCGGGTCGTGACAGTACGAGGCATTTCAATTACCACAGTATCAATCCTAAGGGGAAAAGGTCCCCCCCACAACGTTAGACAAGCCACTTACCTCGAACCGGCTCAAAATCAACCCGATACTACGTCTTTGCCACGAGTACTCGACTCCAAATGGCCCAAATCTATTCAATTCAATTGCATATCGTAAATAACACTTCAAGTAACAGATTCTATAATTAAATTCTAAGCAAATACGCGGAATCATGTAAAATAACCAAAATGCCCCTCAGGCCAACGTCTTGGAATCGGGTGAAATTTATATTTTCAGAAACCTCGTACTCCCACGAGTCTATTCATAACAAGAACACTGAAATCGAGGTCTAAATGACCCCTCAAATCCTCAATTAAAGGTCTCTTAAACTCAAGCCCTAGTTACCCCTTTTTCCCAAATTTCTCACCATTAATTAGGTCTTTAATCACATAAAAACAAGTTATGAAGTGAAGTACATTACCTCCAAGTGATTTCCCTTTGATTTCCTCAAAAACCCCTCTCAAAAGCTTCAAACCCAGATGAAAATGGTGGAAGAATAGCCGATTTTCGCAAAGGCAACTATTTATATGTTCTGCCCAGCTACTTCCGCATTTGAGGCCCTGGGACCGCAGATGCGGTCCCGCTTCTGCGGAACAAGTGTCGCATCTGCGACTTTCCCTTAAGTGACCAGCTTCCGCATCTGCGGACATCTAACCGCTCCTTCGGTTCCGCTTCTGCGGGCCTCACACCGCATCTGCGGTTTCTGAAGGAATGGCCCAAAGTGCGGCGCCGCTTCTGCGGTTCCCAAGCCACATATGCAAAAATACCAGAAGCAGCAATACTGCAGCTGCTGCAACACTTCTTCAACCTTCCCGTCAACCATCCGAAATTATCCCGAGGCCCCCGGGACCTCAACCAAAAGCACCAATAACACCTAATACCTCATTCAAACTTGTACCAATCATTAAACCACCTAAAACAACATCGAAAACTCGAATTAATCAAGGATATAAGCCTAAGAACTCTAAATTTCCTTAAAATTCGATCAAACACCTAACCAAACCACGTCCGAATGACCTGAAATTCCACGCACACACCCCAAATGACATGACGGAACTACTGCAACTTCCGGGATTCCATTCCGACCCTCGGATCAAAAATCTCACTATCAGACCGGAAACTTCCAAAATTCAATCTTCGGCATTTCAAGTCTAAATTAGCTACGGACCTCCAAAACACATTTCGATCACGCTCCTAACCCCAAAATCACCTAACGGAGCTAACGGAACCATCGGATTTCCATTCCGAGGCCTTCTTTACACTGTTCCGACTACGGTCAATTTTCTAACATCTAAGCTCTCATTTAGGGACTAAGTATCCCAAAACTCTCAGAAACTCAAAATCGAACATCCCGACAAATCAAAATAGCAGAAATAAACTTGGGGAAGACAGTTAATAGGGGATCGGAGCGTTAATTCTCAAAACAACCGGTCGGGTCGTTACAGAAATGGATGTAAGACTTTGGAGTAAAGAAACCTTTGGTAATATTCATAAACAGAAAAGAAAACTCCTAGCTAGGATAGGAGAGATCCAAAACATCCCTAAATATTATACAAGCCTTTCCACCAACAACTAGAAGTAACTCTTACCCAACAATATAATGACATCCTTAAGTTGGAAGAGGACTACTGGAAAATTAGGTCTAGAGTCTTGTGGTTGAATGATGCTGACGCATACACAAAAATTTTCCACATTAGTGCTACTAATAGAAGAAGAATCAATAAAATAGTCTTCTTCAAAGATGATATGGGAAATTGGATAGATGATCACAATTGCATTATGCTTCACACAATTAATTATTTCAAAAATCTATTCACAACTTCCCAAGCATATTCTACTTGGCATACAAGATCTACTGTAACCCCTATGGATACGTACAATGACCTATCGTGCCTAGACTATCCCTTAATGGATCAAGAAATTACTAAGGCAGTATTCTCCTTTAATCCCTATAAATCTCCAGGACCGGACGGTCTACACCCCTTCTTTTATCAAAAATATTGGCAAACTATCAAGGATAATGTAAATACTTTTTGCCACAAAGTTTTTGAGGATAGCTGCATCCCTACAATCACTAATAAAACTTACTTGTATTTAATCCCTAAATTTGAGAATGCTAATAATCTAGAATGGTCTTTTGACAAGCTAGAATGATCTTTTATTCATAGAACTTTAAACTACTTCAAATTTCCTCAAAAAACAATAAATCTGATCATGTCGTGCATAACTACTCCTAGCTATTTCATCCTGGTTAAGGGTTTAACATCAGAAACGTTCACCCCCACTAGGGGTATTAGACAAGGCGACCCAATGTCCCCATACATTTTTATTTTATGTATGGAAATGCTCTCCAAAATGATATGTCACAAAATTAAAATTAGAAAATGGGATGCATTGAAAATTACCCCTAGAAGCCCAACACTATCTCATCTATTCTTTGCCGATGACATAACCCTGATAGGCAAAGCTAACATTAAAACAACCCTTACAATCTTACAAACCCTTAATGACTTCTGCCTACTTTCGAGGCAGACAATTAATAGAACGAAATCCAAATTAATTGTCTCTCCAAACTGCTCAAAAGCAACTAGAATGGAACTATCTTCAATCTTCAATATCAAGCTTAGTGATAATTTTGGTACTTATTTAGGATTTTCTATTGTCAATTCAAACCCCAACCCTAAGGACTACCGATTTGTGGTTGATAAAATGAGAACAAAAATGAAAATTTGGAAAGCTAGATGGCTAACATGGCAGGAAGATGTACTCTAGTTGCATCCACCCTAAACAATATTCCAAACCATATTATGCAATATTCCCTTCTTCCTACTAAAACCCTAAGGATATTGATAAGGTTCAACGGGATTTTATATGGAACTCCACTCCAGATAAAAGAAAAATTCATCTCCTTAACTGGGATTCCGTTACAAGAGTCAAAAGCATGGGGGGATTGGGAATTAGAAAGGCTAGGAGTAAAAACTTGGCTCTTCTTACTAGTCTAGCATGGAGACTGACTAATACTAATTCCTTATGGACACAAGTCATAGCTAGTAAATATGCTAATACTAAGAATAAAAAGCATCCCTCCTTCATATGGAAAAGCATTTTGAGGGGATGATACTATTGCAACATTGGGACTAGATGGGACATTAATAACTCTTCTCTTAGCATTTGGGAATCAAACTGGATTCCAAATGTAATAAATCTTAGAAAAGTGACTGAAGGCCCCCTAAACCTTAACGAAGATAAAATGACTATTGGTAGACTAAGGAATGAGAATAAATGGGACTTCTCCAACTTATCTTTTGACCTACCAAATAGCATTATAAACAACATAAACGATATTCTTACCTACAATTCTCCAGCTACTGATAATAGCCATAACATATGGAGCCTTACCTCAAATGGTATCTTCTCAACCTCCTCCTGCTATAAAATCATTGATAAAAATGAGCATTAGTCAAAAGATTATAACTGAATTTGGAAATTACGGTGTCCAAATAAAATTAAAATTTTTATTTGGAAATTCTACCAGATTCCCACTAGAGTATACCTAGCTAATTTAGGGATTAATATTAACCCTAATGCCCTATTTTTAAACATCATGACGAAACAACCCACCACATATTCTGGGAATGTGACACTATAAAACACATTTGGAGGGAACTTGGTATTCGCTTAAACAATTCCACATCACCTAATCACTGGATAGACCAAATCAAGGGAGCAAGTTACAGCTTCCATCACAAATACCTTGAATGGGCAGACATCTTCCCTTTTGCAATATGGTTAATTTGAAAATATAGGAACCACAATAACCATAATAATACAAGTTGCTACCTAAATTGGAACTCCATTATAAGGCATGCATTAGAATATAATCTGCTCACAGAAAAAGGTATGACGAGTACGACCAATAAACCTATTAAAATAAAATGGCATAAGCCACCAAGAGGATGGTTCAAATTCAATATAGATGGAGCTTTCAGTGGAAATAATTGCCAAGGTGTGAATAGGTGGCGTGGCAAGAAACAGCTCAGGGAGTTGGATTATGGCATTCCACAAAAAAGTTGCAACCCTCTCAGCAACGCAAGTGGAGCTTCAAGCTTTGAAAGAGTGTCTTCAAGTAATAATAGAGTACAACTTGGTACCAGTGGAAATAGAAACAGACGCATAGGAGGTTATTACTATGATAGATAACGATCACCCTACTTACACAAAATTAATCTGTGATTGTAGGTGGTTGATGCATCAAGCAAGGGAAAAGGGTCAGGTGGTACTCAGGCATAGCTTCAGACAAGGAAATGAGGTAGCACATGCCTTGGCAAGAATGGCACTACTGCAGACTAACATAAATAAAATTATTCTTTTGGCAACTCTATCGGAACTGGCGATAGAAAAATATCAAAAGGATCTGGAGGAAATTTTTTCTGTTAAATATGTTTCTACTACTATCTGTACTAAGTTGACTGCTGTAGGAAACTATGATGCCTTGCAAGGCATTACTAATATTGTGTAATATGTTGGATGTTTAGTTTCTAATATAATATCCCTATCCTTCAAAAAGAAGTAAAAATAAAGAAAAGTGAAAAAGGCCCGTTTCTAAACCGTGATTTACTCTTTTACCCTTTTCAATCAAGTATATGTTGTGCTTAGTCAGGCGCAAAAGACCGAATTCTTTTGTACTTTGGAAAGGGACAAAATTGTCCAAGTTTATTTTTCGTACAATATATAAATAGGATACATCGACTCCTCTGTGTCCATCAAAATTCTTTGTTTGGGTTTTTACTGTAAAAATTTCAAATCGGAAAGTTTCGCCGGAAGAATGTCGGGGAAAGGAGCAAAGGGATTGATAACGGGAAAAACATCGGCAAATAAAGACAAAGATAAGAAGAAACCAACCTCTCGTTCTTCTCGTGCCGGTCTTCAGGTTCCCGCCCTCTTTTCCTCTTTTTCTTTCTATTTTTTGTCCAAAAAATATCTGGGATTTTGTTTAATTTTGCTGTAACCTTTGTTTTCCTTAATTATGTCATGTTTTTTCTTCTATTTTTTGGGTTGTTGTTGTAAATTAGGGATTTTTATGATACATGTATTAGAATCACTATTAGGATTGTTTTTTTGATAACTGTGGTATCCAGGCCAGCTAGACTAATTCCACAGGGTACGTGCTACCTCCCACGAGCACCGGTACTTATAGTCTTGCCCTTTCGCCACACTAGGACCATAGCGAGGGAGTGCTTTGTGCGCCCATGCCTTTCTTGCGTAGGGGTTGCTATTTGCTATATATCGATAGCTATCATCCCCAAGATATCACTCACCATTAGGGGTTGGGTGTTCCGTACTTTAGTTCGGTATTTAAGAACTTTGGTTCGGTACTTGTGTATTTGGTTTTCAATTGTATATACCATATACTGTACCAAAGTTAGTTTGGTATTTCTTGTTTGGTTTGGTACGGTTTAGGTATTTTCATGTGTATGTAATAACTTATATATGGCTGCCAAATAAACTGAACCACTGTACTTTCGGAAAAGAAATAGTACCGTCTTTTAGAAGTAGGCAAGTGACAACAAATTTCTATCCACATTTTTCTTACCATACAATGCGTGCAATGCAACTAGAATCTTGCCATAAGTTTCTGACAAGATAATCGTAACTTTAGGGAAAAAATATAGCTAACTGAAATGTAGCCAAATTCAGAAAAAATTAAAATAGCATATCAAATATTCAAATGGACAGTAAGCAAAGTAGCATCATATCAACACTCTACAGCAATGGCTGTAATGGTGTAGTAAGGGCGATAGACCGTTAGACATTGCGTTTCTAAAGCAGCAACTATAGACTGTAGTAGACCATGGTCACTTGTCATTGCTAATCGCTAAAGCAGCAACTATAAATCTGTAATGGTAACTTCTACAAACTAAAGCGGCAGCTATAAAAATACCCTTTACATACATTGGTTCTCAGTTTATTTGGAAGCTATAAGAAGTTCGGTATTTTGGTATACTGAAATTCTAATACTCTAATACCAAAGACCGAACCAAAAAACCGAAATATTGATATTCTAATACCGAAGATCGTACCAAAAACCTAAAACCGAATTAAATTTGTTTCAGTCTGGTCTTTCGGTTTCTCGGCTTTTATGCTCACCCCTACTCACCATACAAGCAATAATTTTTGCCAGTTAAGTCACAAGAAAATATACCTTTTAGATATTCCACTTCCTTTGAATTTGCTTTTGTCTCCGGCCGTGAAACTGTGTCTTGAAAGCGGTTCAGAATTCTTGCAAATATGTGAACACTGAACAATCAATTCTGACATTACTTCAGGCGCTCTACCTTTTTTTACTGATACAACCTTACAAATTTCAACTCACTCCATAGAGTTGCAAAACAAGTGTCAGTCATAAAAATCTTATTATCCCCTCTGTCCATATATTTGCAAGAATTCTGAACCGCTTTCAAGTCATTGTTTCACGGCTAGAGACAGATGCAAATTCGGAGGAAGTGGAATATCTAAGAGGTACATTTTCTT
This sequence comes from Nicotiana attenuata, assembly GCF_001879085.1. Lineage (NCBI taxonomy): Eukaryota > Viridiplantae > Streptophyta > Magnoliopsida > Solanales > Solanaceae > Nicotiana > Nicotiana attenuata. Next base: position 65,783 of record NW_017672863.1, read on the forward strand.
GTGAATTAACTGGCCAAAATTATTTGCTTGTATGGTGAGTGATATCTTGGAAATGATAGCTATCGATTGAACTTGTGATTAACTGAAGGACTTGGTCTGCCTTGTTTATAGATCTTTAGAAGGCAGGATGTTGGTGAGGGTTATAGCAATATTTTTGCTATGGTTTTGAAGATATAAATAGCTTCTTTTCATTGGTGGCAGCAATTTTTTTTTGGAATTATAAGTTAAAGCAGTTAGTAGTGTGCCTTTTTAACTCGTTGACAATTGGTTTTGTCCATAAATTTTTTTATTTGGGGAGGGGGGAAGGGGTGGGTACCTGTTTTACTTTCAACGATAAGTTTGACGATGACCTGCTAGTGATCATGGAGAATGATAGCTGAATAATTTGGTTATTCTGGTTTCTCTACGCAATGCCCAACTTGTGTGAATACTAAGGTCTGTTAGGTGGTGCACTGGTGGTTTTATTCCAGGAAATTCTGTTACTCTTCTTTGAGTCTACTTGGACCGTGCAAGCCTGCAAACTGCTCAACAATTATGCAGTGGCTATAGTATCTTTTTTACCCTTTTGCATTATACTGTAGATTTAGTCAAGGGACCTTTTTGTGACTCATCCGTTATATTTAACATTGATACTTTGTCGTTTCAAAGTTTAGGCATCCATATAGTATCCTATATGTGTCCTGTCAATGACGTTCGTGAGCATTACTGGTGTTACACTGCCCCATTATATTTAAATTTGATACTTTATCGTTTCAAAGACTAGGCATCCATATAGTATCCTATATGCGTCCTGGCAATGACATTCGAGAGCATTGCTGGTGTTACAGTACACTGCCATGTGTAATAATGTCTGATTTTTTATCATCAGCATCTAATATTATTAACAGGATTATGTGACCTTAAATTCTGCAGATACCTTTATCCTTAGCGGTGCTGGGATCAAATGACTATGTTTTCATATGTTTTCTAAACTGTTTGGCTTGTGCTTTCTCAGTTTCCAGTCGGGCGTATTCACCGATTGCTGAAAGAGAGGACCACGGCAAATGGGAGAGTGGGAGCCACAGCAGCTGTCTACTCTGCTGCTATCTTGGAATATCTGACCGCTGAGGTATTGGAGTTGGCTGGAAATGCGAGCAAGGATTTGAAGGTGAAACGTATCACTCCAAGACATTTGCAGCTAGCAATTCGAGGTGATGAGGAGCTTGATACTCTGATCAAAGGAACTATAGCTGGAGGAGGTGTAATACCACACATTCACAAGTCGCTCATCAACAAATCTTCGAAGGAGTAATTAAGCCTGTCTCTTACAAGTTGTCTCCTTACTTTTTGGAGAAATATTCGTTTCCGGAAACTTTAGCCATTTGCTTTTGGTGTCTGCAAATGCATAGGCAGAGAAATTCTCTACCTACTACTTTTGCATATTCTATCTAGATTCTCCTTAGGTTTACCAGACATGGTTCTTTGCTGATATTAGTAATGTCGCAAGTGATTGTCTGATTTCCTCTATTATCTCTCAAGCCCTTTACTTAACACATCCATCAATGAATGTGAATTGTGAATGCTGTCATGGTGATTGGCTTGGATTAGATCCTCTGTAGTGTCTTAACTCAGTGTTACTAAAAGCCATTGCTTCATCGCTTAAAACATGACGTGAAGCAAAGCAAGATGCTATTGCTTCATGGGTGAAGCCATGCACTCGAGAGAAATGTGCACTTCAAAAAGTGATGCGCATAGTGATCCAACGAGAACTTGTTGGTTCTTTGCGTCTCAACTTTGAGGAATTGGACTAATATCGGGATCATTATATATTGGGTGCTGAAACTAAGTTTCTAATTGCAGAGTCATTATTATAGTGTCACATACATATATGTTTAGTATTTTGAAATTTTTCGTCAGTTATGCATTTCACCTCGTACAAGAGTGTACTTTACTTCTCGCTCTTCACTTCAAGCCTCGTGAACCTTGTCGTTTTTAAAAGGCACTCCCTTTGGATGATAGAAACGTAGAGCAAGAGAGCTGTTAAGGGAAAATTTCTTCGACTTGTTGTAGAAATATAGTCCTAGGACGCCACGCATACTGAAAATTTAGTACACTAGGCTGTCTTTCTTTTTTTTTTTTTTTTTTTTTTTTTTTTTTTGTTGTTGTTGTTGTAGTAGTAGGGCCATAATATTTGAAGATGTGAAGAAAATAGATGTAATAGGCCTTCATTTATACAAGATAGAAACGTAGAGCAAGAGAGCTGGAAACTTCAAAATTTTATACAAATTAACACTAAACCTAGTTGTAGAAAAGAAGTTTAGGAGGACCATTTCATTTTCAAGTTGTAGTTTCAAAATTTGTTACGGGAATTGGAGAAATGGTTATTAATGGTGAAGATCTAAGTCCTTTATAGGCGGATATAGAATTTTGGAGACTTCCAGTTGAACATTTAGGAATTTTTGCCTTGGTGGATAGTCACCCGATACACAATTGATGAGATACAGCAGGTACTCAGTAAAATAATCGAGATCGTGCAAGCTGGACCGGCACCACCGATATAAAAAAAAGTAGGAATTTTCCCATAAACTTGTACTGTTCATACTATGGTAGAGTTGTCAAACATTTACAACAACATTAGAAATTGAATACATTGTCCTGAAATGAAGCTGTCAAAATTACATGTTTTAATAAAAATTCACAACCAAATAAGCTTCCTATAATAGTTGATTGAATTCTAGTACAATTATTAACATACAAAAGACAACAAAATTCTTGTATAGTATAGACAACTAACAAAATGTCCTTGCTTGTAGTTTACTTCTAGATTCACCACTACTGATAAAGACCCTTGGAGTAAGATGCAAAAAAATTTACAATGCCATTCTTATGGCAAAGCTAACAAACTTTCCCCAGAAAATCAAAAGAAACAACTGCCAACAGAGGCTAATTCAGTATATACACGCGCAGTGTGTGCACGTGCACCCACTGAGTCGAACTTAGACTATGTATGTATAGAAAATTTTAGAGAAATATTTAAAAAAATATCTAGGTGTACCAACTACCTTTAAATTCTGGATCTGCCTCTGCTTGCTGATCGACATTTGGTATTCAAAAGTTTGCTACCTTTGGAATATCCACAGGAAACTTTTCTATCTCATCAATCCAAGGGTTGATCATCTCCTTTGCTGGTTTTATAGTTCTCAATGCCTTCCAAACAGCACTATTACACTTAAATCCTGAACCAAAACCTATCTGCCACACTCTTTCACCTCTCCTTACTCTTCCCTTAGCTTCTGTATAAGCCAACTCGTACCAAAGAGAGCTGCTCGACGTGTTGCCAAAACGATACAATGTCATTCTTGATGGTTCTAAGTGCCATTCACTAAGATGCAAATTCTTCTCTATTTCATCTAACACAGCTCTTCCACCAGCATGAATACAAAAATGGTCGAACGCTAGTTTAAAATCCGGGATATAAGGCTTGAGTTTCATTTTAAAAAGCTTCCTCCCAACTAGTGTAGCAAAGAAAAGCAATTGTTCTGATATTGGTAATACAAGTGGTCCAAGGGTAGTAATATTAGTTTTCAATGCATCTCCAGCCACTGCCATTAGTTCTTTCGATAATGAAACACCTAGTTTTCCATTAGCATCCTCTTCTTGAGTCACAGAAGCGAAGCACTTATCATCTGCACCTTTGTTCGTACGAACAGCATGCAAAAGTTGGTATTTTGATCTTCTTCTCTCTGTCCATTTATTTGAAAGTAGTATAGCTGCACCTCCCATTCTAAACAAACAATTTGACACTAGCTTTGATCTATCATTTCCAAGATACCAGTTGAGTGTTATATTCTCTGTGCTAACGATCAACGCGTATGTATTTGGATGTACTTGAAGTAGTTTCTTAGCAAGATCAATTGAAATTACACCGGCACTGCACCCCATTCCACCTAAATTATAGCTAGCTATATTCCCTCTAAGCTTGTAATGGTTAATGATCATAGCAGACAAAGACGGGGTCGGATTAAACAGGCTGCAATTTACAATCAATATTCCAATGTCCTTCGTTTTTACGTTAGTTTTTGCCAATAGACCATCAATTGCACCAAACATAACTGTTTCTGCTTCTTTTCTAGCTTCTTTCAATGATGGATTTGGAGGTATATTGAGCAAAGCCCCGGGAAAGTAAGTGTTATCCCCGAGGCCTGATCGTTGAAGGATTCTACGTTGAAACTCAAGATTCTCCTCCGAAAACGCACCAGTTAATCTAGACTGGTCCATAAAAGTCTGCATTGTGCATTTATGAGCTTCACCAGGCTTGTAGCAGTTGAAATCCACGAGGTATACAGGTCGAGGACGGGTTAAGAAGTAGATTGTTGATACAAATACTATTAATGTGGAACATGAAATCACAGAGATAAGATTATATCGAAGATTATCCCACAATTCAGAAAGATCTTGAGGAGTAAGTGTTGACATGTGAGCAACAACAATAGCCACTAGAGGAGTTAATAAGAGGTACATTCCATGTGTAATTAGGTAATGGTAACCAAGTTTAACATATTTCAACTTAACTGATTTGTTGTAATCTGGTAACTTCTGTGATGAGGGTGGTATCAAGGGTGTAGTTGCTTTTGTTTCTGCCATTTTTCTCCCTGTAAAAAATTTGACATAAGGTTAAGCAATTCTTTGAGAGATAACAAGGATAGTATATTTTTGCATGAATTTAATTATACATATTAAAGGGCAGGAAGGGGAGTCTTGCCGTAACTGGTAAAGTTGTTGCCGTGTGACCAGAAGGTCACGTGTTCGAGCTTGGAAATGGCCTCTTGCAGAAATGCAGGGTAAAGATGCATGCAATAGACCTTTGTGGTCCGGCCCTTCCCCGAGCCCCGTACATAACGAGTACTTAGTGAACCGGGCTGCCTTTTTTTTTTTTTTTTTTTTTATATTAAAGGGCAGCCCAGTACACAAAGTATCCCGCGTTCATGCAGAGTCCGGGGAAGGGCCGCAACCCAAGTGGTGTGATGTAGACAACCTACCCCAATGCAAGCATTAGTGGCTACTTCCAGAGGCATACTTATACTATAGGTAGAGGGGTCACTTGCACCCTTAAAGTTCGGCAAAAAGTCTATGTATACATATATAAGTCATTAGAAAATAGTGTTATATTAGTAGTGGACACCCGATATACAAAGCAGATTTTGGTTAAATCAAAAAGTGCATCTGCAATTTTCAAATCCTAGGTCCGCCTCCGGCTGCTTCAACGACTTTAACATGTGGCCTATATGAATTTATACAAATTGGCACCGGTACGATTTTTATACTACCAATATAGTCTAACCTATTGTAGCAGGTTACCTGCTCTTATTATGGGTTGTTGCTTGTAGTTATAATTTAGGCGACCTAATAGCATAAAAATAAATTTTTTGCGTGGAATCAACTTGTTGGGGTTCTTCTTTTTTACAAAGAATGCAGTTCCAATTTGGTTACAAAATAACCATTAAACTTAGATACGGATATATGTTTTTCATTATAGTGTCATTACTCATTATAATACCTTGATTTTGCACAAATAGTTTGAAATTCAATATGAATCTTATTTCAAATTGTGATTAAAGTGACATCTTTGCTCATTGTGCAATTCATCATATCTTATTATTTCTTGATTTAGAGGATTAAAATGCATTGAGAAAAACAAAAGGAGGTGCATAAATGGGTTCAATTCTGATTAAAAAAACTCAATCACCACTCTGATCAAGAATATATTTTGCATGAATAAACATTACAAGAAAATTCAGGAACACAAAAATAAAATTAAAAAAGTAAGAAAATCCCAGATAGAGATATGACCTTTAGATGGTAGTCACACCCCAGATAGCTTCAATCCCCCTAGAGACGCAAATGAGAAAGAGAACTAAACTAGAATATCATATGGCAGTTATTAGAAAATAAACAAAGAAGTTTTGTAAAATTGTGCTATCCATTAAACTTTTGTTAGAAATAAGAGGTAATGAGACTTTGACGGTTAGATAAAAAAGAATTAGAAGAACATGCAATGCCATTTATTTTAATGGACAGTACAAATCTACGATGGTAAAAATTTATTCGCATCAGGTGTTTACATCGAATCAATGGTAGGTGCATTACATGCAATGATGGCTCCACAAAATTAGTGGCCTAAAATCATTTTTTTTTTTTTTATATAATTTTTATTTTTAATATAATACTTTTACAAGATATAAAGCCCTCAAATTCACAATAAACAGCTGATAGTAATAAGGTTAATTCAAGTTAATAAAATATAAGCCATGTGTTTGCAATATGTTATCTTGGACCCTGTTAGAAAATATTATTTACTAATATGAAGATTTGAATAGTCTAATTCAAAGTTCTCAAATTTTACTGTTAAAAAGTATTAATATTTCCATCTTGCTAATAAAGATTTTGTACTTTTCTCTATAAATTTTAATATTGTCTAAGCCAAAATAGCGTAGAAATGGCATGGGGTAGCCACTATTTAAGGTGGTATTTATTTTTTATCCAGCAGTTCTAATGTTGAGCAAAAATAGCCATTGCCCTATTAAAATTAATGTGAAAAGACATTTTTACCCTTTCTTCCCTTGCTTTTCTTCCCAAACCCTCGCTTCTCTCTCTGCGTGCCTTCTCCATAATCCAAAATGAATGTTTACTTTCTTATTTCACTTTCATCGTAGCCACATAAGAAAGGAGACCACAAAAAGTCTTTTCTTCATCGTTGTACTACTATTTCTGCAGTGTGTCTGCAATTATTATTACTATTAGAATTATTAGTGTGAACAACAAATATTTCCAAGACTTGCGTCAGAATAATATCAAAACTCTATGACTTAGATCCATTATCTTTCCCATTTCACTTCTTGGGAATTGTTCTTATTATAGTAACAAGCCAACATAAACCTCAAAAAACAGTTTGCCAAAAAAAAAAAAATCACCTGCTTTTATTTCTGCTATTTTTGAGGTACTTCTCAATTCTTTGTTCTTTGCTTGTTCTTATTCATTTTCTATTTTTTCTAACTTACATAGGTCCTTAACTTTGATTTTCAAGTTCAAAAGTTAAGGACAGACAGTCCTTAACTTACAGTTACACGTTCAAAAGTTAAGGACAATAGGTCCTTAACTTACAGTTACAAGTTCAAAAGTTAAGGACAATAGGTCCTTAACTTTGATTTCCAAGTTCAAAAGTTAAGGACAGACAGTCCTTAACTTACAGTTACACATTCAAAAGTTAAGGACAAGCAGTCCTTAACTTACAGTTACAAGTTCAAAAGTTAAGGACAATAAGTCCTTAACTTTGACTTACAAATTCAAAAGTTAAGGACAGACAGTCCTTAACTTACAGTTACACGTTCAAAAGTTAAGGACAAGCAAGTTCAAAAGTTAAGGACAATAGGTCCTTAACTTTGACTTACAAGTTCAAAAGTTAAGGACGCTTGGTCTTGAAGTTTGAGTTCCAAGTTCAAAAGTTAAGGACATGTAACCTTGAAGTCCTGAACTTAGAGTTCCAAGTTCAAAAGTTAAGGACTTGTAGTCCTGAAGTCCTGAACTTAGAGTTACAGGTTAAAAAGTTAAGGACATGTAACCTTGAAGTCCTGAACTTAGAGTTCCAAGTTCAAAAGTTAAGGACATGTAGTCTTGAAGTCCTGAACTTAGAGCTTCAAGTTCAAAAGTTAAGGACATGTAGTCCTGAAGTCCTGAAGTTAAGGACACGAGCAAAAGGGTATTTTCGTCCGGGCAGTTAAAGTTTATTAAACTAGTGGCTAAAGGCTAAAGATATTTAAAACACTGACTTTAAAATAAAGGCGTGAGCTGTTAGTGGCTATTTGTGCACATCGCCCCCACCTCCCCTCATCAAAACTAAAACGCCTCCGCTCACGCCCCACCTTGTAAAAGATAGATTTTAACTATATAAGCCATTTTACACTGAATTCTCTCATGCTACGAGACCCATTTCCATTTTCAGTCAAACTTACCTCTCTGCAGCTACAATGGGTGCTTCTGTAATCCCTGTTCTTCCCGTTGAACTCATCACGGAGATCCTCTTAAAGCTGCGTCCAAAGCCCTTGTTTAGATTCAAGTGCGTTTCAAAGTCATGGCTTCAACTAATCTCTAGCCCTTATTTTGTGAAAACCCATATGAAATTAGCAGCTAATGACAAAGCATTCAGCAGCCATAGGGTTATATTTGAACACTTCAAAAGCAAATTCAAGGTATGTTGTCTCCCTTCCTTGTTTCAAAAAGGAACTAGGGCTCAGGTATTTGACATTGATTCTCCCGTGAAAAAAACCCCTCGTTGGATTGTGGGTTCGGCCAATGGACTGATTTGTTTTTTGATTNGATAAATGGTTTATAAATATCCTCCGTCCATCTATCCGTTCAAAAAATACACTCCGTCCATCTATCCGTTCAAAAAAATACATGAAGTTAATTCTATTAACAAAAATACCCCCGCGACTAACGGCAGAACTGATGGAGTGTGTTTTTTGAACGGATAGATGGACGGAGGGTATTTATAAACCATTTAGCAAACGATAGGGATTTTTGACCAAGAATCAAATATGGGTCTTATTTTTACCCATTTACCTGGTCCGACCCTATTTATTTGACCCGCCTAATTATTTTCTTTCTTTTTCTTTGCTTTTTTTTTTCTATCACCTAGCACACCCACTCTCATCTCACAAAGAAGTTTTAGCATTTCTTTGTTGAAACAAATCTTTCTTTGTGTTTGAAAATATGGCTTTGGCTTTCACTTCATCTGCAATTCATGGCTCTTTGTCCTCCTCTTCTTCTTCTTATGAACATCCCAAAGTAACCCTTTACTTTTATTTTATTTTTTTTTATTTTTTATTTTTTTTACCTTTTATAGATTCAATCTTTATCCTAGAATATGGTAACCCTTTCACTTTTCAAGCTTTTTAGCACCTTGATTTCAATTTTCTTGTGCGCTTGTATCAGTTATATGTAGTTGTTTTTTCTCTGTTATTTCGTGGCTCTTTTGTCTTCTTATAAACAATCCAAAGATTTTCATTACTTGTCCCTTTCAAATTTCAATATTTCTCCTAGATTTGATTGATATATTTGGACAATTTTAGCATTTGGGCTCAGTTTTTTTGTTTCAGATTTTTGGTTTGTTTTGATCCTTGTCTTCTTACTTAACAACCCAAATGTATCTGTGGATTTTCCATTTAAGAGTTTCAATTCTTATCCTGAGTTTGATTGGAGAAATTTCAGAATTTGGTTTGAATTTCGGGTTATTTGATTTTGGGATTTATCTATTCTTTAATTAATTTGTTATTGTGTGTATGTAGTGTCCCAATTGGAGAAGAAGAAAGGAGGAGATCAGATGAGTGAGAATGGGTTGATAGATACTACCCATTTTTGTAAATGGGTCGGATAAGGTAAATGGGTTGAAATAATAACCATTTTTTGTTCAGTCAAAGATTGCCACGTGGCCCAATTAAAAATCCCTATCGTTTGCTAAATGGTTTATAAATACCCTCCATCCATCTATCCGTTCAAAAAAACACACTCCATCAGTTCTGCCGTTAGTCGCGGGGGTATTTTTGTTAATAGAATTAACTTTGTGTTTTTTTGAACGGATAGATGGACGGAGGGTATTTATAAACCATTTACCAAACGATAGGGATAGTTTTGCCCTTTTCCGTAAGATAAAAGTTAATGATTATGCTCCTTTTGCAAGCACTTTACCTGTAATGTAGAATTTTTCGGGAACTATCCAATAAGTCTGGCCCTAATACAGATACCAAATATCGAGCGAAACCAAAAAAAAGAAGTTTTTGTGTTAATTACCATTAATTACCTTACAAGTGATAAATATTATCTACACCATCAGCACATAAAACTTTATAATACACAATAGAAATCTGTTAAGTGTAAAGTGAGTTCAGCACAAGCAATTGTGCTATGAACAAGCCATATATTTGTCATTGCTTTTGGAACTGTTCAGTATAAGAACATTTTTCTAAACTGTCTTTGCTTGTGATTTTCTCCTCTTTTTCACTCATGAAAATTTCAGCAATTTGAGAATAGGAGTTAATCCAGCTTGAAATCCTCAAGCCATATAAGAACTTCATTCCTCTGCAAAAATCCAAACAGAAAAACAAATAGATTAGACACCAAATGATAAAGTGATAAAGAGACACTTCAGACTAAAAGGGTAGTCCGGTGCACTAAGTTCCTGCTATCCGCGGGGTTCACGGAAGGCCCGGATCACAAGGATCTATTATGTACAGCCTTACCCTATATTTCTGCAAGAGACTGTTTCCACGGCTCGAATCCGTGACCTCCTGGTCCACATGGCAGCAACTTTACCAGTTATGCCAAGGCTCCCCTCGTAAAGAGACATTTCAGACTAAAGCAAAATAAGAACTTAAACAGGAATGCCATGAAACACAGCGATATTCAGTATATAGAAATAGACCATTATAAACTCCCATGTGCGACCAGGATCATTGTAGCGAGCAAGCATACAACCCGATTGAGGTTTGAGACCGTCCTTAATAAGACTGGATCTAAGTTGTTTCTCCTTTTCGCGAACAATATCATCTGTTGGCTTTCCACTAAATTTTAATGCAGCCGCGATTCCTCCTTCTGTCTTTCTTAAGCTAATACCTTCTTGATTGGGAGCTGGTAAGCTGTTAAGAATAAAGCTTTAATTTCCATAATTCTCATTTGATCAAAGAAAAGAACTAAAATTCAACTCTTACACAGAGGCGGACGATGCTTATGAATTATATATATGAATTACTACTAAGTTTCAACAAATGTAAAAATTTGAACTCATATTGTCACAAGTACAATATGATCGCTCGACTTGAGATGTTTTCGTGTATATTAATTAATACAACGTGATACCTGTTCAAAGATTTATCCGACGGAAGAACTATCTGGATTGACACTTTAGATTTTTCAGCATCAAATGCCTGAGTGAAGACAGGAGTAGTCATCGGTATCTTCTCTGTCGCTGAATTTTTGCCAAAAATGTACCTATATTAAGACGAGTTAATGGGCCGCTAATCTAAATCAGAAAACACCACAGAAGATTTTGAAGCAAAAGAGTCAACTTATCTCACCCTGCAACATCATTGAAACCTCTATTTCCTGCGAGTTTGTCACCTTCTGTTTCAACAACTATAAACGGATCATATTTCCTGACCTGTATTACACATTCTAAATCATTCCACATTATAAATCTAAACGTCCTAGTGCATCAGTTCAGCTAAAAGTAGCGCAAACCAAATAAAAATGTACGCCTAATATAGAAGTTCTTAGCTTGAAGTACGATGTTATAACATAAATATTACAAACCTCGTAAGTTGCTGTTTTTCTTAGTATTTGATAGCTAGGCGTTTCCAAGGCCGGAGTCTTGTAAATCCTTAACTGCCCAAAATTTGAATCCTCAAATTATAATTAGGCCACATTAGTATCAGAGAAGACTGAGAGCCTTATATATAAGGTGTAAGAATCTCTTAATGGTGCGAGGCCTTTTAGGAAAGACCGTCCGAGCTTGGCCCAAAGCGGACAATATATATCACACCATGTTAAGAGTATCTTTGAGCTGATTTAGCCCAACAGTCCAAGAACTTAAAAGCATAAACTAAAACAGTTCGAGAGTGCACCTGTTTTATGACATCGATCAGACCTTCTAGAGAAAAATAATCATTATTCTTAACTGAATCCCAATAGTCCTATAGATTTCAACAAGAGTCAGTGACTGATCCACAAGGCAATATAATAAATTTGAATTTGCGTCGAGGAATTTAAGAGTGAAGAATCAAACCACATGGCTTTTAAATTTGTTTGTTTCAGGATTGACGCCCATAACAGACGTGCCGGTGAGGACTAATTCAGGTTTCCATGGAAGAAGAATGAACTTCATCACCACAGTCCACCTCGTAGTTATTTCATAGGCCCCTGTCTACAAAAAACTCAATCACTCAAACTTTCAAGGCATAATCTATGTATCGCATTACTTAGAAATACAAGTTTAGTAGCACAAAATAAACTGATTACAATAACAACAATAAACCCAGTGTAATACCACGAGTTGGGTCTGGGGAATGTAGAGTGCACGCAGACCTTATCCCTACCTTGAGAAGGTAGAGAGTTGTTTCCGATTGACCCTCGACAAAAGAAAACTGATTAAATGATTAAATAAAACTTTTGCTCCGACACCAAACTAAATTTTGAAGGAGAGAACCTACATAGTCCACGACATGTTTCGATATCCTTAAACAGATTTACAAAACCATGAGACACTAGCACACAATTAATAAATACTAGCTTTAGTGTACGTACGTTCCACATGTTTTTACGTCAATTAATAGAAAGTGTATAAAATTCAGAATAAGAATGAATTATGTGTAATAACAATTGACATCGAGATAAATATAATATTTATATAATTAAGAGTAAGGAAAATGGGTATTATCACTTTTAGCCCGCGCCAGAAACTATTTACATTTGGTAGCCGGAAAAGTGTATAAAATTTATATAATTTTTGTATATAACAGAATGTATATACAACTGACCAATCTGATGCTGAATGCTTCCATTGTAAGAAGATAGGACATTGGAAGAGATACTGCACGGAGTATCTTGCAACTCTAAATGATGAGAAACAAGGTAAGACTGAAATGAAAAATGTTTTCAAAGTTTCTTTAACTACTACTGATGCTTCATTGTGGCTATTAGATACTGGCGGTAGTTATAACGTCTGCAGTATGTTGCAGGGGTTCCAAATAAGTAGAAGGTTAAAAAAAAGAGAAATTACTCTACAAGTTGGAAATGTTACAAAAGTTGCGGTCGTAGCTGTAGGATCAATTTCTTTAATAATGCCTACGGACAAAGTACTTATGTTGGATGATTGTTATTACGTTCCTAAATTTGTTTCGAACATAATTTCAGCTTCTATGTTGGACAAACATGGTTTTCGCTTTGTTATAAGTAATGGTATTTGCTCTATTTGTTATGGTGATAATTTATATGTGAATGGCTATCTCCAACATGATGTTTATGTCTTACCTAATATAAATGCTAATTCGATTATGCATGTTTCAAGTCTTAAGAGAAAAAGAGATGATCATGTAAATCATACATACCTTTGGCATTATAAGCTTGGTCATATTGGAGAGAAAAGAATTAACAAGTTGTACAAGGAAGGGTACCTTGACAAGTATGATTTTGAATCATATCCAACTTGTGAATCTTGTCTCAAGGGAACAATGACCAAATCTCCATTTACTGGAAGTGGAGAAAGAGCTACTAAATTATTGGGACTAATTCACACAGATGTTTGTGGGCCCATGAAAATTCAAGCTAGAGGTGGATATTCTTACCACCATCATTGATGATATGTCAAGATATGGATTTGTGTATCTTATGAAACACAAATCTGAATCTTTTGAAATGTTTAAGAGGTTCCGTAGTGAAGGTGAAAAACATACGCGTAAAAGTATCAAGGTACTAAGGTCTGATAGAGGTGGAGAATATCTTAGTGAAGATTTTACGAGGTATCTCAAAGAGAATGAGATTCTCTCACAGTAGACACCTCCAGGAACACCACAACATAATGGTGCGTCTGAAAGGAGAAATCGTACCTTATTAGATATGGTGAGGTCTATGATAGGGTTCACTGATCTTCCAATAAATTTATGGGGATATGCTTTCGAAGCAGCAACATACTTACTTAATAAAGTCCTCACTAAGTCAGTCTCTACAACACCATATGAGATATGGAAAGGATATAAGCCTAACCTTAAACATATTAAAGTTTGGGATTGTCAAACTTATGTTAAGGGACTGCAGTCTGATAAACTTGACTCAAGATCTGATAAGTGTAGGTTCATTGGGTATCCCAAAGAAACAATGAAATATTATATCTATCACCCTTCTGACCATAAAGTGTTTGTGGCTAGAGGATCAACCTTTTTGGAAAGAGAATTTTTTTGGAAGGAAATTATAGTGGATAAATAGAACTTGATGAAGTTTAAGAAACTAATGAATCAACACAAAATAAAGATCATGAGATCCAAGTTGAAGAACCTTTATTGGATGTTTTGAAGTTGCCAAGGAAGTTGTCATCTTCAATGGTTGAAGTTCAAGAACAAAATATAGTTCATGAACAGGTTAATGAACCAGTTCCACACCAAATTGAACAACAACCAAATATAGCACAAGGTGAACAAGTTGTACAAGTGCCTCTTAGAAGGTCTACACGAGAACGTCATGTACCAAATAGATTAAATCTAATGGTACAAGGATGTATCAAGTGAGGTTGATCATAATGATGATGACCCTAACACCTATGAAGAGGCTATATAAAGTTTTGACTATGAGAGATGGCAAAAGGCCATGGAATCCGAAATGGAATCCATGAAGGAAGATAAAGCATGGACTTTAGTTGAACCTTCAAATGATATAAAACCTATAGGTTGTAAATGGGTTTTTAAGAAAAAGATTGGAGCAGACAGAAAGGTGGAGACCTACAAAGCCCCTTTGTTGCCAAGGGATATCGTCAAAAGGAATGGATCGACTATGACGAGACTTCCTCTCCTATGGCAATGCTCAAATCAATTCGGATTCTGCTTGCTATAGCGGCATACTATGTTTATGAAATATGAAAAATGGATGTGAAAACAACTTTCCTTAATGGTGAGCTAGAAGAGGATGTGTATATGATACAACCTGAAGGTTCCACATCTCTGTCCGAGCATAATAAAATTTGCAAGCTACAAAGATCCATTTATGGACTAAAGCAAGCTTCTAGTAGTTGAAATATTCACTTTAACAAGACAATTGAAAAGTTCAATTTCGTTAGATGCGAAGAAGAGCCTTGTATGTACAAAAGGGTTAGTTGGAGCACAATTATATTTTTAGTATTTGTCACGACACAAGTTCCCCTTCGTGTGGGTATCGTAATGGCACCTAGTCTTAGGGACTGTAAGCCTAACATTTATTGAAACAAAAATATTATTTAGATCACCTCTAACAAATTGAAATAGAAATATCTTTAAAATCTACAATTTCCCAAACCGGCGGTACAAGTCATAAGCTCTACAGAGTTTGCTTCAACTTCTAAATACAACTGTATGGAAATAAGTACAATAGTGTGAATACAAAATAGGTAGGTGACTCCGAAGCTTGCGAACGCAACAGCAGGGTTACCTTGAGTCTCCTCGGCAAGAGTCCACAGAGCTACTAAAGATCAATACCTGGATCTGTACAAAAAATGTACAGAAGTGAAGTATGAGCACACCACAACGGTGCCAAGTAAGTATCAAGACTAACCTCGATGGAGTAGTGACGAGGAACAGTCAAGGCATCTACTGGTCTAATAAATTGAACAAGTATGAGCATAGAACAACAGTGCATGATTTCCACATGGAAACTACTCAATATGACTAACAATACGATAATTACAATAAGAAAGGGAAAGCGACAAGTATCAGCGAAATACCATAATAATGACACAGAAGAGTGAGCGAAAACACAACCTAAATCCGAAACCAGAGATACAGCAAGGACAAATAATAACTCGGCAACTACGACAACTTTCACATTTGATTTTTAGTCAACAACCTTCACGAGTAACGAACCTCGGATAAATTATAACTCACAGGTCTCAATACCTGAACCCTAACACTTGGCATCATGTGCCCTCATCACACCTCATAATCGCACTGACAACTCATGTGCCAAATAGATCCATTCTCACATGGAAGTCAAGTAAACAAGGGCGTGCATCTATACTCAACAATATCAAGAAAACCTCTTATCCGATAAGGGTGCTTAGCTACGTGTATGCTTGTGCAAGTATCCTAACATAGTTCATTCAAGCTAGTAAGCATAAGGAAAAGAACGGACAACGCATAGAATGTTTGTAGAGTAGAGGGATCTCCTGGAATACCATTCCATAGTCCCAAAGTAAAAATGCAGAACAGGGGATCTCTCGGGATACCGTTTCGTAGCCCCAAAGTAAATATGTAGAACAAGGGGATCTCCCGAAATACTGTTCTGTAATCCCAAAGTAAATATGCAGAACAGGAGAAATCCCGGAATACCATTCTGTAGTCCCAAAGTAAATATGCAGCGCAACCAACAGAGATAGCAGTTACAGCACGGCAGAAACCTTGTGCATAACGCCAACAAGTACAACAGCGACATTGACTATAATACAGCGTACGACAAGTAAAGCAACTCAATAACTTTAAATCCCAAAGAAACGGTATAACTCATTTACAAGGAATAACCACAGTACAAAATGCTAGGCGTAAAGAGAATAGATTAACAAGGGAAAACTAAAATGTAGCAACGATCCCACAATATACAATTCAACAAGGAAACTAACACGAGTCAATAATTCCAAATAATGCTATGTCAGCTGAAATATTGGATAGCTAATTTCCTTTAAGGTTGGGCCATTACGAAGGTTATTCAACAATTCAATTAAGGATAAGCGGCAAAAATATAATCACAACCTCAATTAAGACTAACAATTATAGGATGAGATAATAATTTCAGATTAAGGTAGGCAGTTATGAAAAGATAGCATGATAGGAGAGGTACAAATCTTCAGTTAGGTCAAATAAGAGTCAAATAGGCAATAAGAGTAAATCATAAAGCAATTAATCCCAATTAAGCATGTAGAGGTGAAACTAGTAAATAGGAAACTCAGTCGTATCAAGAACAACTTCGTACTCAGTGGATGTAAGGACCTAAGAACCCTAAAGGTCAGCTTTCCACAAATAAGTCCGAGCACACACTCGTCACCTCGCTTACACGAACTACAATCAACATAGAAGACTCAAATCCTAAGGGGAAATCCCCCACGCAAGGTTAGGCAAGATACTTACCTCAAAGAAGACAAACCGATACTCTAAAATGAACTTATCGAGTAAAAAATCCTCCGGACGGCTCAAATCTAACCAAAATAACTTCAAAGCACAAATAAAACTCATAAGAAACTATTCCGGATCATAAAGTCTCAGTCTTTAATAAAATCCAAAAATCAGTCCAAAAGTCGACCCCCGGGCCCGCACCTCAAAACCTGACAAATTTTTACAAAACCCGAACACCCATTTCGATACGAGTTCAACCATACGAAATTATCAAATTCCGATACAATTTCGTACCTCAAATCATGATTTTTCATTTTGAAAACTTTCTTCAAAACCAACTTTTTGCTCAAGTCACAACACAAATTAAATGATAAAAATGAAGATAAAATCATGAAATATATTAGATACTAGGTGAAAAACACTTACCCAATTGATTTGCTTGAAAACCCCAAAAAGAAGCTCCCAGAATCGAAGTCTAAATCTCAAAATATGAAGAAAATGGCAAACCCTCAATTTAAATGGTTTTGCCCAGCACTCCGCATCTGCGGACACATAAGCGCATCTGCGCTATCGCATTTGCGGGCAAACGTTCGCATTTGCGAACATGACTGTGACGACACGACGCGTCGTCTCGTGAGTTATTGTCCCGTTCTTCCCATTTTCTGCTTCCTCATGTTTCATTATCGGTATTGGGTGCATTAGAATTTATTTGGAGTGATTTTGATAAGAAATGAGACATTTAGTCTCTTTTAAGAAGACTTAAGTTGGAAAAAGTCAACCGGACGTTGACTTATGAGTTAGAGGGATCGGATGTGAATTCCGATGGTTTTGTTAGCTCCGAGAAGTGATTTGTGACTTAGGAGTGTGATCGGAAGTGATTTTGGAGGTCCGGTGTAGATTTAGGCTTGAATTGGTGAAGTTAGTATTTTGGCGATTTCCGGTTGATAGGTGATATTTTGATCCGGAAGTCGGAATGGAATTCCGAGAGTTGCTGTAGCTTCATTAGGTGAATTGGGATGTGTATGCAAAATGTCAGGTCATTCGGACGTGGTTTGGTTGGGTTTTTGATCGAATGCGTGTTTTGAAAGATTTAGAAGAACTTAGGTTTGAATTCGATGTAAAATGATGATTTTGGTGTTGTTTGAAGTGTTTTGATAATTGGAACAAGTTTGGATGATGTTTTAGGATGTGTTGGTGTTTTTGGTTGAGGTCCCGGGGGCCTCGGGTGAGTTTCGGATCATTTTGGAGAAGTTTGATATTGCTGGTTCTGGTGTAACACTGTAGCTTGGGAATTGCGAAGGATTTGCTTGGAATTGCGAAAACACTGTTGCTTGGGAATTGCGAAGGATTTGCTGGGAATTGCGAAAATACTGTAGCTTGGGAATTGCGAAAACACTGTAGCTGGGGCAGAATGTTTAAAAAAAACATTTCATCCGCGAGTTGGGGTTATTTTCCACCATTGTTAAGCGACCTTGGGAGTACTTGGCGAGCAATTAAGAGGGTTTTGACTGGGAATCGATTGGAGGTAAGTCCTATGGCCTAGAAACGTCATTTTTATTGTGATTTCAACACTTAAATTCATGGAAATTGGGTTAAAAAGCGAAGAACTAGGGCTTGGGTTTTTGAATGAGATTTTGTGATTTGAGGGAGCAAATAAGCTCCGATTCTTGTGATTTTTACATGTATAGATTCGTGGCGAGATAAGGAACATTTTGGTGTAAAAATTTCTGACTTTCGAGAAGTGGGCCCGGGGCTCGGGTTTTGCCAACTTAGTGAATTTTTGTGTTTTTCGAGTCTTTTCGATTGGGTTATGTTTCTTTAGCCTATTGTAATGTATTCGTTGTGGTTTTAATCAGATTCGGCGTGCGAAGAGGTTGATTCGAAAGGCAAAGGCATAGCGAGCTAGACTTATGGCCGGCTTGAGGTGAGTAATAGATGTAGATGATGACCTGAGGGTTTGAAACCCCGGTATATCACATTGTGACGCTATATTGAGGCGAGACACGTACTCATATGACGAGTGCGGGGTCGATTGTGACAGGGGATTGTGACCTAGTCCGTTCCGATTGATGTTCGTACTGTGTTCTTGACTAGAAGTTGTTTGGTAATCATCCTACTTGGATTTTATAAATATGTTTGGGGCTTTGTGCCTATCATGTGCATCCTTCAGGGATCCTTATCACTGCTTCCATGATGCTTAGCATATTTCATGATATCAGTCCTGAGTTAGACACTGCCTCGAAATGTTTAGTAAATAAATAAAGGTTTAAACGCTTAGCTCTAAAATCCTAATAATTGAAACTAAAAATGAACAATTTGACTGTGCCCGAGTGGCTTGCATGCATATATATATCTGGACTGAGTGTGGATCGGGTTGCACGCCGCAGCGAATGCTACGATGATATTGCGCTTGGGCTGTAGGAGCTCCTCCGGAGTCTGAACCCCCACAGTGAGCGCGGGTACCCAAATGGATCGGGCTGCGCGCCGCAACGGTCATGTGCATTGCATTGCATTCATGCATTTATACCTATTTGTCTTACTTGTCCTGGTATTGTTGTTGTTCCACTGTTTTATGTGCTGAATCGCTGATTATAGCTTTATATTGTAATATTTCGGAATTTCTTACTTTCAGACATTATATATGTTTATTACTCACTGAGTTGGAAGTACTCACTTTACTCCCTGCACCATGTGTGCAGATTCAGGTGCTTCGGAGACTTAGTGGAGCGGTTTGCTGTCTTCTTGGATTTTATCTTCAGGAGTTGTCGAGGTAGCTGCCTGACGTCCGCAGGACCCGACTCCTCCCCTTTATTTGATTTATTTCTTTCATATTCTAGACTTCTTTATCACTATGGATATATATTACTCTATTACATCTACAGGCTCTAGACTCGTGACTCCAGATCATTGGGGAATGTTTGGAATATTCGTTATTATTTTTCGTACTATTTTATCTAGATTCGGATTGGAACCTTGACATTTGCGATTTTAATCGTATTATTTGTTAACGGATTACGTATTTGGGTTGAGAGTATTTAATTGGTCGGGCTGGCCTAGCATCAGTGTTGGGTGCCATCACGACCGGGATTGGGGTCGTGACAATGACTTACAGGCCTAGGTCCATATCTGCGGACAATATAGCTGCATCAGCGGCGCCGCAGAAGCTATAACAGGAGCGCAGATGCGATAGATCAACCGAAGAAGCGGCTTCGTACTTGCGTTCCAGCATTCGCAGAAGCGAGATAGCTTCCAGGCCTGAAAGATCGCAGATGCGGATCAAGCTCACGAAGAAGAGGATCTGCACCTGCGCTCCGAAGTCGCAGGTGCGAGACACCAGAACCAGACCTGTTCAAAACCGTGCAAAACATCCGAAACTCATCCCAAACACACCCGAGGCCCCCGGGACCCCGTCTAAAAAGACAAACAAGTTCTATACCTTAACACAGACTCGCTCGAGGTCTCAAATCACATCAAACAATGCCGGAAAAGCAAATCGCGCCATGAATCAAACTTATGAACTTTCAAATATTCAAACTTCAAATACTCGTGCAGAAACCTATTAAATCAACCCGGAACGACACCAAATTTTGCAGATAAGTCCCAAATGACAAGACGGAGCTGTTCCAACTCTCGGAATTGCATTTTGACCCCGATATCACAAAAATGAACTATGGGTCAAACTTCTCCATTTTCCAATCTTCAACTTTTCCAACTTTTGCTGAAATGCTCCAAATTACCCTACGGACCCCCAAATCCGAATCCGGACGCGCGCCTAAGTCCAAAATTACCATACGAAGTTGCCGACATCATCCAAAACTCCTTCCGGAGCCGTTTACACAAAAGTTAAATTCCGATTAATTCTCATTGCTTAAGCTTCTAAAACTCGATTCCTTATTCCAATTCGACTCTGAATCATCCGGTAATTGAATTCAACCTCGTATGCAAGTCGATACACATAATATGAATCTGCTCAAGACCTTATACCGTTGAAAGGAACTTTAATTCTCAAAACGACCGGCTGAGTCGTTACATCCTCCCTCTCTTAAACAAACGTTCGTCCTCGAGCGTGCCAAGATTCGCCTCGAAGTCCTTAAATCACTGAATGCACACTCCCAATATACACCCGCGGGCGACCCCACGTCACCCCAATCCACATAAGCCTGACGACGCAATCTCAACTGTAATTTACCCCTTCCACCAACACCTATAAGCCTTATGGCCAAAATTCTCACCTTCCATTCACTTCCAAAAGACCTGATTCTAAAAGGCATATCCGGTATCAGTCTCAACTAGTTGGCGCAACTTATGCCTACACCCACAAGGTACGACCACACAACATAACACACCACACATAGGTCCATAATAACATTTATGATCACAATAGCTGCCCGAAATCAAATCTAACACCGGCAATTAGCCTCATATCCGTTAGAACTCTATTTAAAACCTCCACAACACTGACAGCGATGCAAGGAACATGAATATCTCATAATTATACATCCGAATCAACAAGCCACAACTAACACCACTAGGCACACACCCCGCAAAGCAAAAAATCAAAAAGCACAAAACGAAACTGATTGAATATGTAAAGAGAAACACATAAGAGAACTATCAAACAAGCTCGACATGCACAACTCTCTATCAGTACTATTCTACGAAACAATTTAGAAGGAAAGAAAATCAAGTATATGAACAAATCACAAGATCTCATCCTGATATAACTCTCCACCGCGGCATGCAGCCCGACTCAACATATTAAATCACATGGAATCACGAGGGTCTCGCCCTCTACTCTAAATCACAGAACTAATATACATCATACCAATTGAAATCTTCCACTAACTCAGTTCTGCAAAAAAATACAACACTCACTGAACTCTCACCCGGTAGAGTACCAAATCACAAGTCGTAACCAAGAATACTCATGAGTCACATCAAGACCTACCATAATGGATGACAGAAATTCACTACTAGTCTTGTAACTCTCAATAATGAATAAAAACAAGCGGTAGACACGGGCTACCACTCATAGAATCTCCCCAACAGGGCAAATACATAATCAGGGTGTTAATCATGACTCTCACTCATAAGTGAAGAAACAAATAAGGGAACTCGCCCCGATAAGCAGAAATGAAACAAAATATGGATGGTTCCCCTCTGTAACAAATCAAAAGCTTACCTGTATGACATCATCTGATGCAGCGGCCTTGAGTCTACTATACGAAACACATCAACGGGCTGGGCCTCCCCCACTTGGGCGCCCCTTACTCATTCGAATACCTCGCTGTGACCTACTTGTCCGATGTCTGGGACAATCTCTCACCATGTGGCTAATATCTCCACACTCAAAGCAAACTCGCTGCTGACGTGGTTGTAGGAACTGTGTGATACGGGTACTCTGAGACCCATGAGGATCTGAAATACTGTAGGAAGTGTGAAGTCCAAACTGAACTGGCTGACCCACAAAACCTTTACCATATCGCATACTGCCTTCAAAATAAGGACTAGTGAATCTCTCCGGTCTACAAGGCCCCCTAACCTCCTTGTCCTCTCTCTCCTGACCTCGTCTGTCCTCTCTCTCCTGACCCGCCTGTCCTCTCGCTCTCGGTCCCACATGCCCTCTAACCGGTGAGCGATCCCTACCACCTACTGAAACGAATCATTTGACTCCAACTCCCGAGCCATGCTAAACCGAATATCATGCTTGGGCCCTTCGAATCTACAGACTTGCTTTCTAACTGTAGCGACCAAGGCAGGCGCATGTCTGGCCAAATCACTAAATCTGACGGCATACTCTAATACTAACATAGTGCCTTGTGACAGCTGCTCAAACCCCGCGCGTCATGTATCCCGAAGGGACTGAGGTACAAACTCTCTAAAAAACATCTCTAAAAACTGAACCCATGTAAGTAAAGCTGCATCGGCCGGGCTACCCAACTCATATGCCCGCTACCACTGATAAGCCGCCCCCTGAAGCTCGAACGTAGTAAAAGCAACCCCACTCATCTCAACAATACCCATAGTGCAGAGAATGCGATGTCATCCCTCTAAAAAAACCCTGTGCACTCTCTAAAGCCAAATAACTGAATGTAAGAGGGTCATATTTCTTGAACCTTACAAATCTAAGCTGTTCTTCCTCAGATGATGCTGCCCTGGCCACGGGCTAAACTGGAACCATAGGCTGGTCGCCATGATGCTTGGAACCTGACCAACGTGAACTCGCTGCTTTGGAGTATGGGCGGCGGGAGTTTGAGTCCCTCCCCCGGTCTGTGAAGTAGCTGCTGCAACCGAAATCAACCCCGCCTAAGCCAATGTACCAAACATGCTAAGGAACTTTGCTAAGGTCTCCTGAAGTTCGGGGGTGACGACATGCGCCTCTGGTACCTGTCCCCCAACTAGAGCTACTGGAGGCTCCTCAACTGCTGCTCTAGTAGGCGCTCTAGCTGTGGCACGTACTCCTGATTGGCCTCTACCTCTGCCTCTAGCGACACCTGCTCCGGGAGCAGCGTCATCGATAACTACAGCTTGTGTCCTCGCCATCTATGAGAGAACGGAATGATAAAAGTTCAAACTCCGAGATCAATAAGCTCGCAAGATAAGAATGATAGAAGTGAGATTGTCCTAATAGTTCCGTTGCTTCTCGAAGATAAGTACAAACGTCTCCCCGTATCTATCCGCAAGACTCTACTAAACTCGCTTATGACTCGTAGCACCTATGAACCTAGAGCTCTGATACCAACTTGTCGAGACATAACTTCCTCTCCGTTTGGATATCGTGATGACACCTAGTCTTAGGGACTAAGTAAGCCTAACATTTATTGAAACAACAACATTATTTAGATCACCTCTAACAAATTGAAATAGAAATCTCTTTAAAATCTACAATTATCAAAACCGGCGGTACAAGTCATAAGCTCTACTGAGTTCGCTACAACTTCTAAATACAACTGTATGGAAATAAGTACAACAGTGTGAATACAAAACAGGAAGGTGACTCCGAAACCTGCGAACGCAGCAGCAAGGTTAACTGGAGTCTCTCGGCAAGAGTACGCACAGCTACTAACGATCAATACCTAGATCTGTACAAAAAAATGTACAGAAGTGTAGTATGAGCACACCACAGCGGTGCCCAGTAAGTATCAAGACTAACCTCGGTGGAGTAGTGACGAGGAACAGTCAAGACACCTACTGGTCTAATAAATTGAACAAGTATGAGTATAGGAACAACAGTGCATGATTTTCACATGGAAACTATGCAATATGACTAACAATACATTAATTATAATAAGAAAGGGAAAGGGACAAGTATCAGCGGAATACCATAATAATGACACAGAAGAGTGAGCAAAAACACAACCTAAATCCGAAACCACAGACACAACAAGGAAAAATAATAACTCAGCAACTACGATAGCTTTCACATTTGATTTTTTGTCAACAACCTTCACGAGTACCAAACCTCGGATAAATTACAACTCACGCGTCTCAATACCTGAACCCTAACACTTGGCATCATGTGCCCTCATCACACCTCATAACCGCACTGACGACTCACGTGCCAAATAAAGCCATCCTCACATGGAAAACAAGTAATCAAGGGTGTGCATATAAAATCAACAATATCAAGAAAACCTCTTATCCGATAAGGGTGCTTAGCTACGTGTATGCTTGTGAAAGTGTCCTAACATAGTTCATACCAGCTAGTAAGCACAAGAAAAAGAATGGACAACTCGTAGAATGTTCGCAGAACAGGGGGATCTCCCGAAATACCGTTCCGTAGTCCCAAAGTAAATATGCAGAGCAGGGGGATCTCCCGGAATACCGTTCCGTAGTCCTAAATTAAATATGCAGAACGGGGGGATATCCGGTAATACCGTTTCGTAGTCCCAAAGTAAATATGCAGAACAGGGGAATCTCCATTCTGTAGTCTCAAAGTAAATATGAAGCACAACCAACAGAGATAACAATTACAACACGATAGAGACCTCGTGCATCACCACAACAAGTACAACAACAACAATGACAATAATGCAAAGTACGGCAAGTAAATCAACCCAAGAACTTTGAATCACACAGAAACGGTGTAACTCATTCACAAGGAATAGCCATATTAAAGAATGCTAGGCGTAAAGAGAACAGTTTAACAAGGGAAAACTAAAATGTAGCAACGATCCCCCAATATACAATTCAATAACAAGGAAACTAACACGAGTCAATAATTCCAAATAATGTTATGTCGACTGAAATATAGGATAGCTAATTTCCTTAAAGGTTGGGCAATTACGAAGGTTATTCAACAATTCAATTAAGGATAAGCGGCGGAAAGACAATCGCAGCCTCAATTAAGACTAAATAATTATAGGATGAGATAATAATAATTTCAGTTAAAGGTAGGCAGT
Source organism: Nicotiana attenuata (assembly GCF_001879085.1). Lineage (NCBI taxonomy): Eukaryota > Viridiplantae > Streptophyta > Magnoliopsida > Solanales > Solanaceae > Nicotiana > Nicotiana attenuata. Next base: position 91,059 of record NW_017672863.1, read on the forward strand.
TATGAAAAGATAGCATGATAATAGGAGAGTTACAAATCTTCAGTTAAGTCAAATAAGAGTCAAATAGGCAATAAGAGTGAATCATAAAGCAACTAATCCTAATTAAGCATGTAGAGGTGAAACTAGTAAATAGGAAACTTAGTCGTATCAAGAAAAACTTCGTACTCAGTGGATGTAAGGACCTAAGAATCCTAAAGGCCAGCTTTCCACAAATAAGTCCGAGGACGCACTCGTCACCTCGCGTACACGATCTACAATCAACATAGAAAATAAAATACTAAGGGGAAATCCCTCACGGAAGGTTAAGCAAGATACTTACCTCAAAGAAGACAAAACGATACTCAAAAATGAACTTCTCGGGTGAAAAAACCTCCGGACGGCTCAAATCTAACCAAAATAGCTTCAAAGTACAAATAAAACTCATAAGAAACTATTTCGGATCATAAAGTCTCAACCTTTAATAAAATCCAAAAATCGGTCTTGAAGTTAACCCCGGGACCTGCACCACGGAACCCGACAAATTTTTACAAAGCCTGAACACCCATCCCGAAACGAGTTCAACTATACAAAATTATCAAATTCCGATACCATTTCGTCCCTAAAATCATCATTTTTCATTTTGAAAACATTCTTCAAAAACCAACTTTTTTCTCTACTCAAAACAGAAATTAAATGATAAAAATGAAGATAAAATCATGGAATATATTAGATACTAGGTGAAGAACACTTACCCAATCGATTTGCTTGAAAAACCCAAAAAGAAGCTCCCAAAATCAAAGTCTAAAACTCAAAATAGGAAGAAAATGGCGAAACCCTCGATTTAAATGGTTCTGCCCAGCACTTCCACTTCTGTGGACACATAAGCGCATCTGCGCCATCGCACTTGAGGGCAGACGTTTGCATTTGCAAACTTGACTTACAAGCCTAGGTCCGCATCTGCGAACAATGTAGCTGCATCAACGGCGCCGCAGAAGCGACAACGGAAGCACAGGTGCGATAGATCAACCGCAGAAGCGGTTTTGCACCTGCGTTCCACCATTCGCAGAAGCAAGCTAGCTTCCAGGCCTCAAATATCGCAGATGTGATTAGGCTCACGCAGAAGCGGAGCCACACCTGCGCTCCAAAGTCACAGGTGCGAGACACCAGAACCAGACCTGTTGAAAACCATGCAAAATATCTGAAACTCGTCCCAAACACACCCGAGGCCCCCGGGACCCTGTTTTAGCACATAAACAAGTTCTATAACTTAACACGGACTCGCTCGAGGTCTCAAATCACATCAAACAACTCCGGAAAAGCAAGTCGCGCCATGAATCGAACTTATGAACTTTCAAATCTTCCAACTTCTAAAACTCATGCCGAAACCTATCAAATCAACCTGGAACGACGCCACATTTTTCACGCAAGTCCCAAATGACAAGACGGAGCTATTCCAACTCTTGGAATCGCAGTCTGACCTCGATATCACAAACGTCAACTATGGGTCAAACTTCTCCATTTTCCAAACTTCAACTTTTCCAACTTTCGCCGAAATGCTCCAAATTACCGTACGAACCTCCAAATACGAATCTGGACGCGCGCCTAAGTCTAAAATCACCATACGAAGTTGCTGACATCATCCAAAACTCATTCCGAAGCTGTTTACTCAAAAGTCAAATTCCGATAAAATTCTCACCGCTTAAACTTCCAAAACTAAATTTCTTCTCAAATTTGACTCTGAATCATCCGGTAACTGAATTCAACCTCGCACGCAAGTCGATACACATAATATGAAGCTGCTCAAGACCTTATGCTGTTGAATGAAACTTAAATTCTCAAAATGACTGGCCTTGTCATTACAATATTATAGGTTGATGATATATTGCTCATAAGGAATGATATATGGGCACTGCAAAGTACCAAGATTTGGCAATCTGAACAGTTCTCCATGAAAGACTTGAGAGAAGCAGCTTATACATTGGGAATAAAGATCTATAGAGATAGATCGAGGAAGCTGCTTGGACTTTCTTAGTCTTTGTACATTGATATCATTTTGAAAAGGTATAACATGGATAGTTCCAAAAGAGGCTATCTACTGATAGGCACTGGAATTAGTCTCAGTAGGGAGGACTGTCCTAAAACACCTGAAGAGAGAGAACGCATGAGTAGGATCCCATACGCTAGTGCAGTGGGAGCTATCAAGTATACCATGACATGTACACATCCTGATGTGGCTTATGCACTGGGAGTAACTAGACGATATCAGGCAAATCCTGGTGAGAAACATTGGAAGGTGGTAAAGACTATTCTTAAGTACTTGAGAAGGACTAAAGACCAATTCCTCATTTATGGAGATTCTGAGTTAAAACTTGAAGGTTATACTGATGCAAGCTTCTCTTGAGATAGCGATTATAGAAAATCTATTTTTGGTTATGTATTCACCTTAAATGGTGGTGCAGTGAGTTGGAAAATTTCCAAACAAGCTACAGTAGCTGATTCAGTGACTGAAGTAGAATATATAACAGCTACTGAAGCTGCTAAGGAAGCTGTATGGATGAAAAAGTTCTTAACTGAACTTGGTGTGATTCCTTCAATAGAAGGTACAGTTCCATTGTTATGTCACAATACTGGAGCCATTGCTCAAGAAAAAGAACCAAGATCACACCAAAAATCCAAACACGTTCTGCGAAGGTATCACTTAATAAGAGAGATCATTGAACGTGGAGACGTCGAGCTTCAAAAGGTTGATGGAAAGGAAAATGCTGCAGACCCATTCATTAAGGCTCCTAGAGCAAGACAAGCACAAGTGGAAATTGGGAATCAAGTACAAGAGCGATTAGCTCTAGCGCAAGTGGGAGATAGTTAGGGATATATTAGATATCCCCTAGATCCAATCTCATATTTGATGACTTGAACATATTTTTGTGAACGCTATTTCATATAAAATATATATGAAATTTGATATTCTTTTATCACTATTATTAATTGCTTGATTAATTTGATAAGGTCCTCGATTAAATTTTGAGACTTGTCATCGTGATGGAGATCATGATAATGAGGGTAAAGTTTCTTACACTTTAATTTAGATTTTGTTCGTGATCGTAGGATTATTAATTTGGACATTAGTAATTCGATTAAGTCAATATTTATGTGACTGTCTCTATGGGAGAAAGATTAGTTGATCTCATTAACTTAATCACATAGATAGATTATGCATATAGATATATGATCATTGAACCGACTCATTGGATAATTCGTAATGGTTAGAACTACCATAAACTGTCAATGGGATATTCTCTTGAAGGATGTGATGTAAGGTTTCTTTTGACCCGAGATCATCATAGTAATTGACAAGTTACTTATTGTGCTTTGATACTAGACATCTATGGCCCTAGGGTGATAGTTGAAAGGATATTGGGAATGATTAAATACTTGTAGAATTAGTGATTGATCAAGATGGAATCTATCAACTCTTGTTAATGAGTTTAAAGCTCCATGTTGTCATGAATTATAATCGACCAAATTAAGTGTGATAACCCAAAATGTCATCTTTAAAATAAATATTCATTTTTGTGATATGTAACTTGAAAAGCACTATTTATTATTTCTCGACTTGCGTGCACAGTCCGTATAATTTTTCGAATAGTTTTTATGTGAAAAATGGATTAAAATGTGAAATACAGCTTTAGAACTCATCTGAGTTGACTTCGGTCAATATTTTGAGCAAACAGACCTGGATCAGTGTTTTGACAATTTCGGTAGGTCCGTATCGTGATTTGGGACTTGGGAGTATGCTCTGAATTGAATTCGGAGGTCCCTAGCTCAAATAATTGCCATTTAACGGAAACTAGAAAGCTAAAGGCTAAAGGTTTCCGAAGTTTGACCACGGATTTGACTTTATTGAAATCGGACTCGGGTTGAGATTCCGAAAATTGTAATAGCTCCTTTATGTCATTTATGACTTGTGTGCCAAATTTGAAGTCACTCTGGATTCATTTAATATGTTTCGACACGAGTTTTGTAAATTGAAAAGTTTGAAACTCATAAGTCCAAATCGAGGTGTGAATTGTACTTTTGATGTTGTTTAACATGATTTGAAACCCCGAGTAAGTCTGTATTATGTTTCAGGACATGTTGGAAAATACGGACGAGGTCCCATGGGCTCGGGTGAGTTTTGAACGAGTTTAAGACTATTTTTGTTCAAGAAAACAATGTTAAAAATCTGGTGCCTTCAGTTCTGATTTCCATCTATGCGATCGCGTGGCTTTGTCCGTCGATCGCGGAGTTTTAATGGCACTGAAGAAAATTTTCTCTATGAGATCCCACAGTGAGGTCCGCGATCGCATAGTTGGACTAGTGGCTGCATCGCGAACGCGTAGGTAGGACCGCATTGGCGAGAAGGAGTGAGGCAGAAGCTGTTGCACGCCATTTGTGCTATGCAATCACACTCAGCCGTCCGCGACCGCGTAAGGATGGGAAAAGGTTCTTCGCGTTTGCATGAGCTCTTCCACGTTTTCGAAGAGCAAAAGTTGGCAACCTGTGCAATTGTGCTTCGCGATCGCAAAGCCATTTCGGCGATCTCTAAGGGTAAAATGAGCTGGGAATAATTTTTTATATGCGATCGCAAAGGTTCCGCGACCGCATAAGGTAAAGACCTGGGCAACAGAACTTAAGTTCTGGAAATGGGATTTCGTCCCATTTTTCATTTTCCACGATTTTGAGCTCAGGTAAGGTGATTTTTGGGAGATTTTCACGGGAAAACATTGGGGTAAGTGTTCCTTATCCTATATTGATTATATTTTATGATTTCATACTCATTTACATCATGAATCCGTGAATTTATGGAAGAAAAATTAAATTTTTATAAAATCTTCCAAAAATATAAAATGAAGATTTGAAAGTCAATCCGATGTTGGAATTCCATAATTTTTGTATGGTTGAACTTATATCGGAACGAGTGTTCATATTTCGTAAGTTTTTTTGGGATTCAAGACGTGGGTCACACTGTGGATTTTTAAAATGAATATCGGATTTCAATCCGAAAAATTAGTAAATTCATATGGAATAAATTCCTACGATTCGTGTTGAGTATATTGAATTATTTGTGACTATATTTGAAGCTCTCGGACACGAATTCGCAAGGCAAAGGTTTATTGGAATTTTGGATTTGGTTGCAAAGCGAGGTAAGTGTCGTGGTTAACCTTGACTTGAGGAAATAGAATCCTTGAATTATTTGTTATGTGAATTCCATATGTACAATATATGGGCAAGGTGACGAGTGCCTATATGTCGTCAAATTAATTGTTTGCATAATTATCTGAAAATCATAAATTATTTTAAATCATGAATTAATTATTATATTAATTATTTCTCTCATATTCCTTGATCAGTATTATGCCTTGAATCCATGTTATAATTGCTACATGCTTATGTGATTTATGGGACTTAATCGCTACTTGACATTTAGTATATAAATATTAATTTGCTTATTTCCTCCTTAAGTTCCACAATTAATTGCTACTTGTCATTATTTGTTTCCCAAACAAATCATAATTATTGTGTGCTTTGTTGTCTTATAAATTCATATTAATTGTTGCATTTATTGGAGTTATTTCTTTTATAAGAATTGGTAAATTATATATATTGGAGGATCGGGTTGCACGCCGCAACGGAATTGAAAATGAATATATTGAGGATCGGGTTGCACGCCGCAACGAAATTGAAAATGAATATATTAAAGATCGGGTTGCACGCCACAATGGATTTGAAAATAAATCTATTGAGGATCGGGTTGCACGCCGCAATGGAATTGAAAATGATTATATTGAGGACGGGTTGCACGACGCAATGAAATTAAATGAAAATGAATATATTGTGGGATCGGGTAGCATGTCGCAACAGAATTGAATATGAGTATATCGTGGGATCGGGTTGCACGCCGCAACGGAATTGATTGAAGTAATAATTGATTATGACTGCCGAGATGGCTTCGATTGTTGATAGGAGTTAACTATTTTATTTCTATTCATGTCTTCCTATTATTGTTGTTGTTGTTGTTAATTAATTATTATTATTATTAGTATTATTATTATTATTATTATTATTATTGCATACAGGTTAATGTAAGTGATCTACCTTAGTCTCGTCACTACTTCGTCGAGGTTAGGCTCGGCACTTACAGAGTAAATGGGGTCAGTTGTACTCATACTACACTCTACACTTCTTGTGCAGATACCGGAGTTGATCCTAGTGGCGCACAATAGACTTGCTGGGATTCAGCTACTCAGATGAGACTTGAGGTATAGCTGCACAGTGTTCGTACCTCTGAAGTCCCCTTCTACCTTATCTTTGCTGTGTATATCTTTTAGACAGCTTTATTTTCATTCAGAGCTTAATTTGTATTAGTCTAATAGCTCGTGCACTTGTGACACCAGTTCTGAGATGGTTTTTAGACATTGTTTTCTTTGTTATTAATTAAATTAAAATGGTTTTAAAATGGCTAATACTATTCTAACGTTAGCTTGCCTAGCAAGTGAAATGTTAGGCACCATCACGGTCCCAAAGGTGGAAATTTTCGGTTGTGACAGATTGGTATCAGAGTATTAGGTTACATAGGTCTCACGAGTCACGAGCAAGCTTAATAGAGTCTGAAGTATCGGTACGGAGACGTTTGTACTTATCTTCCAGAGGCTATGGAGTTTAGGAACAATTTCACTTCTATTCTACTCTGTCGTGCGATTTTTCTATCTTTAACGATTGAAATCTTGTATTCTTGTTCTCTCGCAAATGGAGAGAACACGTTCTACATCTACCGTCGGACAGGAGCTAGAGCCCCCAATGACAGCTGTGATTAGGGGCAGAGGCCGAGGTAGAGGCAGAGGCAGAGCTCAATCTAGAGCTCGAGCAGCAACTCTTGTTGTAGAACCTCAGGTGGATTTAGAAGCGGGGGTTCCAGCTTAGATGGTGCCTGTTGGACCAGCTCAGGTTCTAGAAGTATCTACTCTAGTGCTTCAGGACTCCGTTTGGTGAGTCTTATGGAGGGAGTGGCCCAAAATGGTGCATTTCTAGTGGCACCAGCCGTCTCACAGAATGGGGAGGAGCACAAACTCCCACTACTCTCGCTCCAAAACAGATAGCTCCCCAAAATCATGCTCTAGTAGCCCATCCAGTTGGAGTAGTTCAGCCAGTTGTTGCGGCACAGGCCGGTGACATGCCTACTTTCTCTTCTAAGGCTTTGTTGAGGTTGGACAAGTTTACCAAGCTATTTCTAATCCATTTCATTGGTACACCTTTTGAGGACCCACATGATTTTCTGGACCGTTGCTATGAAGTATTGCAAAACATGGGAATAGGTGAAAGCAATGGGGTCAATTTTGTTGTTTTTCAGATGACTGGTTCCGCCAAGAGGTGGTGGAAAGATTATGTATTTACTAGACCAGTTGGTTTGCCTGCACTCACCTAGGAGCAGTTCTCGCAGCTATTTCTGGAGAAGTTTCTTCCTATCACACTGAGGGAGAATTACCGCAGACAGTTTGAACATCTCCAGTAGGGAAGTATGTTACTCACTCAGTATGAGACCTGTTTTGTGGATCTAGCCTGTCATGCTCTTCTTATGCTTCGGAGGTTTATTGATGCACTCGCTCAACCTATCAAGTTACAGATGGCCAAGGAGACCGACAGTGAGATTTCTTTTTAGATAGCTGCTAATGTCACCAGGCGGATCGAGATGGTTCTTCTAAGGAGAGAGGGCCAGTGTCTGATAAGAGGCCCCATCATTCTGGTAATTTCAGAGGCTCTTCATCTGGAGGCAGGGGTACTTATGGTAGGGGTCATCCTCCCAGGCCATTTTATTCAGAACTTCATACTTTTCACGGTGCTTCAGGGAGTCATGGTCTTTATGTTCCTTACTCTGGGAAGCCAGGATTCAGTGCACATTCAACTCATATCAGTGCCCCACCACTACAAAGTCACTATGGCAACTATCCGTCCCGTTCGGGTCAGCTTCAGCTTCAGCAGCCACGACAGCAAGATGGGTGCTATGAGTGTGGGAACATTAGTCACATGAGGAGGCATTGTCCTAGGTTGTTGAGCAACACACCTCAGCAGGATTCTTGTGCCATCATACCGACAGAGGTTGCTCCACTGACCGCCCGACCAACTAGGGGTAGGGGTCAGACTATTAGAGGTGGAGGCCAGCCAACTATGGCCTATCCCAGAGATGTAGTTCAGGCTGGTGGGGCCCAGCCTCGATTCTATGCTTTTCTAGCTAGGCCTAAGGCCGAGTTAGTTTTCCATAGAGATGCCTCAGTTCTAATTGATTTGGGGTCTGTTTATTCCTATGTGTTCTCCTACTTTGCTTCATATTTAGTTGTGCCTCGTGATTCTCTGAGTGCGTCTGTATATGTATCCATGCATGTGGGAGATTCTGTTGTGGTAGATCATGTCTATCATTCGTCCTTGGTTACTATTGGGAGTCTTGAAACTAGTGTGGATCTTCTACTTCTCGACATGGTAGATTTTGATATCATACTGGGTATGGATTGGGTGTCACCTTATCACGCTATATTGGATTGTCATAACAAGACGGTGACCTTAGCCATGCTGGGTTACCTCGATTAGAGTGGAAAGGAACTCTTGGCTATTCTACTAGTAGGGTTATTTCCTATATGAAGGCTCGTCGTATGGTTGAGAAGGGGTGTATGGCCTATTTGGCTTATATTCGCGATCCTAGTGTGTATGTTCCTTCTATGTATTTAGTCCCAGTTGTTTGTGAATTTCCGAAAGTATTTCCTGCAGATCCACTAGGGATGCCACCCGACAGAGATATTGACTTCTGTATTGGTTTAGCTCCGGGCACTCAGCCCATTTCTATTCCACCATACCGTATAGCCCCGCCGGAGTTGAAAGAATCGAACGAGCTGTTGCAAGACTTGCTTGACCAGAGATTTATTAGACCTAGTGTATCATCCTGGGGTGCACCGATATTATTTGTAAACAAGAAAGATGGCTCTATGCCGAAGAACAATGTAACTATAAAAATGAATATCCGGTTCCAAGAACTGATGATTTATTTGATCAACTTCAGGGTGCCGAGGTAATTTCGAAGATTGACTTGAGGTCTGGCTATCATCAGTTTAGGATTAGGGCATCTGATGTCCCTAAAATAGCTTTTCGCCGGTAAGGGCATTATGAATTCCTAGTGATGTCACTTGGGCTTACCAACGCCCCAACAACATTTATGGATTTGATGAATCGGGTATTCAAGTCCTATTTGAATTCTTTTGTGGTTGTGTTCATTGATGACATCTTGATTTACTCCAGCAGTCGAGAGGAGCATGAACATCATCTTCAGATTTTGCTTCAAACTTTGAAGAATAATCAATTATATGCCAAATTTTCAAAATGCGAGTTTTGGTTAAACTCAGTTGCCTTTTTGGGGTATGTTGTATCGGCAGAAGGCATAAAGGTGGATCCTAAGAAGATTGATGCAGTTAAGAACTGGCCTAGACCTACTTTAGTTATAGAGATACGAAGTTTTCTAGGTTTGGTAGGTTATTATCGCCGGTTCGTGGAAGGGTTTTCATCTATAGCAAGCCTGTTGACCAAATTGACCCAGAAAGGTGTTCCATTCAGATGGTCAGACGAGTGCGAGTTGAGCTTTCAAAAGCTCAAGACTTCTTTGACTACGACGCCAATGTTGGTGTTGCCCACAGGTTCAAGATCGAACACGGTGTATTGTGATGCATCTCATATTGGACTTGGTGCAGTATTAATGCAAGATGGCAGGGTGATTGCTTATGCGTCGCGGCAGTTGAAAGTCCATGAGAAGAATTATCCTGTTCATGACTTAGAATTGGCAGCCGTTATTCATGCGCTGAAGATTTAGAGACACTACCTTTACGGCATGTAATGTGAATTATTCACAAATCATCGTATTCTACAGTATCTATTCAAACAGAAAGATCTTAATTTGAGGCAGAGAAGATGGTTGGAGCTGTTGAAAGACGATGATATCACTATTTTGTATCACTCGGGAAAGGCCAATGTGGTGGCCGATGCTTTGAGTAGAAGGCCTGTGAGTATGGGCAGCCTTGCGTATATTCCAGTTGGTGAGAGGCCGCTAGTTGCAGGTGTTCAGACTTTGGCCAATCAGTTTGTAAGGTTAGATATTTCAGAGCCCAATCGGATTCTAGCTTGTACAGTTGTTCGGTCTTCTTTATATGAGTGCATCAGAGAGCGACAATCTGATGATCCTAACTTGTTTGTCCTTAAGGACACGGTGCGGCATGGTGGGGCCAAGTAGGTTTCTATGGGAGATGATGGAGTTCTGCAGATGCAGGGTCATATTTGTGTTCCTAATTTGGATGGGCTTTGTGAATTAATTCGTGAAGAGGCCCACAGTTCACGACATTCAATTCATCCGGGTACTACCAAAATATATCAAGATTTGCGTCAACATTATTGGTGGAGGAGAATGAAAAAGGATATAGTTGCATATGTAGCTCAGTCTCTGAATGGTCAACAAGTTAAGTACGAGCATTAGAGACCTGATAGTTTGCTCCAGAAGTCAGAAATTCCTGAGTAGAAGTGGGAGCGTATCACTATGGATTTTGTTGTTGGACTCCCACGGACTCAAAAGAAGTTCGACGCAGTATGGGTCATTGTGGACAGGTTGACCAAGTCAGCACATTTCATTCCACTGGCAATTACATATTCTTCAGAGCGGTTAGCTAAAATTTACACTCGTGAGATTGTCCGCCTTCACGGTGTGCTAGTGTCTGTTATTTCAGATCGAGGTCTGTAGTTTACCTCACACTTGTGGATTGTTGTACATCGTGAGTTAGGCACGCGGGTTGAGTTGAGTACAATATTTCATCCACAGACAGAAGGACAATCAGAGCACACTATTTAGATATTGGAAGATATGCTTCACGCTTGTGTTATAGACTTTGGAGGTTCTTGGGATTAGTTCTTTCCACTTGCGGAGTTTGCCTATAATAACAACTATCAGTCGAGTATTCAGATGGCTCCGTATGAAGCATTATATGGGAGGCGATGTCGTTTGACAGTTGGCTGATTCGAACCGGGAAAGGCTCGGTTATTGGGTACTGATTTATTACAGGATGCCTTAGATAAGGTCAAAATTATTTAGGATCGACTTCGCACAACTCAATCTAGGCAAAAGAGTTGTGCTGACCGTAAGGTTCGAGATGTTGCATTTATGACTGGAGAAAAAGTATTGCTCCGGGTTTCACCTATGAATGGTGTAGTGAGATTCAGAAAGAAGGGCAAGTTGAGCCCTAGGTATATTGGACACTTTCAAATGCTTGAAAGGTTGGGTGAAATAGCTTAAAGCTTGCACTACCACTGTAAGCACGTAATTTTTGACCCGCACAAATTTTTAAATTTAGTTTTAGTATTTTAATATTTTTAAAATATTTACTTGAGCTATTATACAATTTTAGTCTATTCTATTTTTAATTTCAAAACATCAATTTGAAAACACAAAAATAGTTTCACCTTTATAATATTTCTCATGTTATATATATAGAATTTAATATCATTAGTCTTTCTTGTAGTGATGTTATTCTAATTTTGCTATCTTCACTATTTTTACTTTAACATAATCTTTGGGAAAAAACAAAAATATATATATGATTCCAATTTTAATATAGATTTAGTTTAGGTAAAATTAATTAGTATTTTGTTATTCTTTTTTTTTAAAGAGAAAAAAAAAGGAAAATAAAAGAAGAAGAATGAACTTTTAGGGCAAGTCTTGTCTTGAAGAAGACCAAATTGGGCCTTACCCGCCCCAAGACCTGCCTCCCATTCGCCTGACCCGCCCAACACCCTTTAAATCTCAGCCTTCCATTCACATTAAATTCTAGGGCCAATATTAATCCCCCCCCCCCCCCCCCCCCAACCATAAAAAAACCCAATCTTACACTAAACCCTAACCCTAATAAACCAAAGAGACCATCATGTCGCCTCCTCCACTCCACCCCATTTTTGCCGCCAACAGCCATGCCCAAACCCACCGGAAATTCCCCTCTAATCATCACGCGGTCCCTCCTCTCTCCCCTTGCCACGTAGCCTAACGATCTTGTGACAAATATTCCCTTCCCCCTTATCTCACACATTTTTTTTGTTTTATTGGAGCAAATCCGAACCCTTGGATAAATTGTAGAATAATGGGAGCCTTTGGATTATGATTTTGGTCCAAAGATTTCCATTTTTTTGATTTTTGTTTGCAAAAAAGGGTTCCGATTTTAGAATATATTCGGTTGAATTTTCAGATTGAATAATATTTTACTGCTGAATTTATTAAAATCAACGCTTAACTCATCAGTAAAATCAAACACATCAAAAAATCAAAAGGGAAAATCTTAATTGGGGACTTAACTCACGCAGAAATTGTTGTCAGTTGCTGTCTATCAAATAAGTTTACAAGGTAGGAGTACTTTTACTTTTACATGTTTTGTTCATCCGCTTTAATTCTCCAATTATTATGGTAACAACGGACACAAGTTATTTAACAAGCTTTTTCCTTCCAATGATTAAAAAGAAGATAATCTTATATAGTTGCATTTATTGTTCTTTATTTATCAATTAATATAATTTATATATATATATATATATATATAGTTGAAGATTGCTATTTATCTTTTTACCTGTTTTTTTGACTTTTCCACCAATTTTTTCCACAATTATGTTCATAAAAATATTCAAAAGGTGCATTCGCTTTTTCAATTAATAAGAATAACTGCCACCAATCTGTATTATTAAGAAAATAGCGCCTATCAAAACAAGAAACGTTCTTCTTCAGTGCCCAAACAATCCCCACTCCTCTTATCTTTCTTAATTAATGGTGAAGGAGTTAATTGCATTGAAATCAGAAACGGAAAATTATCATATTCATAAATTGATTCTACTGCCTCTTCAAATTAAAGAATGTAGCAACACATTTTTCTTGTATTATCTGCTACGTTTTAGACATTGAGGACTCCAGCAAAAAAGGAACATTTCTTCTCAAGGCGGCTTTGTTTTAGATCATTTTCACGTTCTGTCACGACCCGGATTCCCACCCTCGGGAGTCGTGATGGCGCCTACTAGTACGAGCTAGGCAAGCCAATTAATTTCACAATTTATCCTTTTTACTCATTTTATATTCATTAGAAATTTTAATAATAATAATAATAACATTTAAACAACGGAATTTAACATAAGCGGAAGAAAGAAGCCATAAGCTATCTGAACACGAATATCTAATACAGCTGTTTGAACCTCGACTACCAGAATTGGGTCACAGTATCACAGACGGTCTAAGAACACTACAAATAAAGGTCTGAAAGAAATAAATACAACATTGTCTCTAGAAATACATGAAAGAAACAGGAATAGTGGATGGAAGGAGATGCCAAGGCCTACGGACGCCTGCAGGACTACCTCGGGTCGCCTGATGAACAAGAATCAGCAATCCCACTGCGGTCCGAAGTCTACAACGCTGGGGTCTGCACAAAAGAGTGCAGAGTGTAGTATCAGCACAAACGACCCCATGTGCTGGTAAGTATCTAGCCTAACCTCGGCGAAGTAGTGACGAGGCTAGGACCAGACTACCAAATAAACCTGTGCAGTTATATAATATACAGCGGAAAGTAAAGCAGGAATAAGCAAATAAAGGTGGGAGGGGGAAACATGCTGCGGGGGTATACCGGCATTAACAGTAAATCCAGAGTAACAGTCTAAGGGTAGCTTAGTATTCACAACAAAACAAAAGAAACCAATATCCAAGCTAATCATACTTGTATTAATAATTATTGCGTCGCACAACCCGATCCCAATATATAACAACACTGTTGAGGCGTGCAACCCGATCCATATCATTTATCATTGTTGCGGCGTGCAACCCGGTCCACATATAATATTGTTGCTGCGTGCAACCCGATCCCAATATATAACAACACTATTGCGGCGTGCAACCCGATCTATATCATTTATCATTGTTGCAGAGTGCAACCCGATCCACATATAATATTGTTGCGGCGTGCAACCCGATCCACATATAATATTGTTGCGGCGTGCAACCCAATCCACATATAATATTGTTGCGGCGTGCAACCCGATTCACATATAATATTGTTGCGGCGTGCAACCCGATCCACATATAATATTTACTATTATAGCGAGAGTCCCGAAGAGGGATCAATAAGGTCTACACTATCCCGACAAGGGATTCGACAGCATAAGTAATTACGTCCCGGCAAGGGAGAAACAACTATAATCAAACTTGTTACAACATCTAACTACCTCAGCTATAATCAAACTTGTTACAACTTCTAACTACGTCAGCTATAGCCAAACTTGTTCCAACACCTAACACAAAGAATCATCAACCTAAGCATCTGTAATATTAAATAAGAACTCAATGCAAGGGAACCACAACTCAACAATAGCCCGGCAAGGGGGCAACATAATGATCTCTTCTCTTCCTCACTTTTACTTTACAATCCACTTCACAACTCGAGCCAATGCTCTAGAGGTTCACTTATCACTTATACTTTCACAATTCGTTATACAACTTGAGCCAACACTCCTCAATGTTCATAGGTAGCAATTCTTTTCACAAACTTTACACAACAATAGAAACCTTCACCAAGGCATGAATAACATAACGAAGTCATGAAAATCACAATATAAGACTCACGGTCATGCTCGACACCAACGTATAGATACTTGTCACCATACCTATACAGCGTACTCAACAAGAAACAAATAGCAAATAGGACACAACTCCGAATCCCTCAAGCTAAGGTTAGACCAAACACTTACCTCGAACTTCCACGGCCAGCTCAAGCCACAAACACCGCTTTCCCTTTCGAATTTGGCTCCAAATCAATTGCATCTATACAAAATCGACTTCATAACATCAATAAACACTAAACAATCCAATGCTTAATTATGGCTTTCTAACCATTCTTCCAAAAAAAGTCAAAAATTGACCCGGGCCCGCTTGGTCAAAACACAAGGCTCGGACCAACAGCCGATCACCCATTCACCCACGAGCCCGAATATATAATTAGATCCAAAATTCGACCCTAAAACGAGGTCTAAATGACAAATAATCAAAAAATTCCTAACTCTACCTAAATCGCTAATTTTCTTCCCTTAATCTCATGTTTTAGGCCTAGAAATCTAGTGGGCGTTGATAAAAATGGAAGAAAACAAGTCAAAGATTACTTACCCAAGAGGTTATGGTGAAGGAGTTCTTCAAAAATTGCCCATGAGGTGTGGAGAAGATGAAGTTTGTGAAAAATAATGAAAATCCCGTAATGTGTTCTGTTTTTGAAACTTAAAATAACTGGGCAAAATTGGTCATTGCGTTCGCGATGAGTTAGGTCTGACAGACTTTCACGTTCGTGGAAGATGGCTCGCGTTCGCGGAGCTTTGGCTCCTCAAGCCTACGCGTTTGCGGGCCAGTGGCCGCGTTCGCGATGCACAAAATGGTGACCCCTCCCGAGGCCTTTACCTTACGTGTTCGCGAGTGCATGGACGCGTTCGTGAAGGGTCTTCCCCCCTCAGCCTTGCGTTCGCAAAGAAGAAATCTGGCACCTGGGAGATTTGCCTTACGCGTTCGCGAGAGGGACCACGCGAACGCGAAGAGTAAAATCCCTGGGCACTGAACAATAAAAACCTGCAACTTTTTGAGTTCCAAAAACCTTCCGAAATACATCCGAGACACACCCGAGCCCTCGGGGCTCAAAACCAAACATACGTACTAACTCAATAACATCATACGAACTTATCCGTGCGATCAAATCGCCAAAATAACCTCAACAACAACGATTTAAACCTCAAATCAATGAAATATTTCAAAACTTCTTAAAACATCAAATTTTGCAATTTAGGCTCGAATCACGTCAAACGGATTCCGTTTCTTACCAAACTTCACAGAATTATCTTAAACCATATATAAGACCCGTACCGGGCACCGGAACCAAAATACGGGCCCGATACCAACATGTTCTNGAACTTGCCGGCTAGAATAGCTACCGGCTCCTCCTCATAAGCAAAGTCCTTGTCCAACTGGACAGTGTTGAAATCGTAACACGTCGGGGATGGATTGACCGCGATACTTCCGAAGCATGGACACATGAAACACTGGATGCACGGACTGATAAGCTCGACGGCAATGCAAGTCTATAAGCCACCTCTCCCACTCGATCAAGAATCACAAACGGGCCAATGAACCTAGGGCAAAGCTTGCCCTTCTTCCCGAATCTCATCACGCCCTTCATAGGCGACACTCGAAGCAATACCCGCTCACCGACCATGAATACCAAATCACGAACCTTGTGGTCGGCATAGCTCTTTTGCCTGGACTGAGCTGTACGAAGCCTATCCTGAATAATCCTGGCCTTGTCCAAGGCATCCTGAACCAGATCCGTACCCAACAACCGAGCCTCTCCCGGCTCAAACCATCCAACCGGCGACCGACACCGCCTACCATATAAGGCCTCATAAGGAGCCATCTGAATACTCGACTGGTAGCTGTTGTTGTAGGCAAACTCTGCTAAAGGAAAAAACTGATCCCACGAGCCTCCAAAGTCAATGACACAAGCTCGGAGCATATCCTCCAAAATCTGAATGGTCCGCTCGGACTGCCTGTCCGTCTGAGGATGAAACACTGTGCTCAACTCAACCCGTGTGCCCAACTCTCGCTGAACTGCTCTTCAGAAATGTGAGGTATACTGCATACCTCGATCCGAAATGATAGACACGGGCACACCATGAAGACGAACAATCTCCCGGATATAGATCTCAGCTAACCTCTCAGAAGAATAGGAGACTGCCACAGGAATGAAATGTGCTGACTTGGTCAGCCTATCAACAATGACCCATACTGCGTCGAACTTCTTCCGAGTCTGCGGGAGTCCAACAACGAAATCCATAGTGATCTGCTCCCACTTCCACTCGGGAAGCTCAATCCTCTGAAATGAACCACCAGGCCTCTGATGCTTGTACTTAACCTGCTGACAATTCAAACACCGAGCCACATAAGCAACGATATCCTTCTTCATTCTCTGCCACCAATAATGCTGCCGCAAATCCTGATACATCTTCGCGGCGCCCGGATGAATAGAGTACCGGGAGATATGGGCCTCCTCTAAAATCAACTCTCGGAGTCCATCCACATTAGGCACACATACTCGACCCTGCAATCTCAAAACTCCATCATCACCTAAGGTAACCTGCTTGGCACCTCCGTGCTGCACCGTGTCTCTAAGGACACACAAATGGGGATCATCATACTGCCGATCAAAGATACGCTCCAATAATGAGGAACGAGCGACTGTGCAAGCTAACACACGGCTGGGCTCAGAAACATCCAACCTCATGAACTGATTGGCCAAAGCCTGAACATCCAAAGCAAGCGGTCTCTCACCGACCGGAATATAAGCAAGACTGCCCATACTGGCTGACTTCCTACTCAAAGCATCGGCCACCACATTGGCCTTTCCCGGATGATATAAGATGGTGATATCATAATCCTTCAACAACTCCAACCACCTCTTCTGCCTCAAATTCAACTCCTTTTGCTTGAACAAATACTGAAGACTATTGTGATCCGTGAACACCTCACATGCCACGCCATACAGATAATGCCTCCAAATCTTCAATGCGTGAACAATGGCTGCCAACTCCAAATCATGAACCGGATAGTACTTCTCATGAATCTTCAACTTCTGCGGAGTATAGGCAATGACCTTGCCATCCTGCATCAACACTGCACCGAGTCCAATACGAGATGCATCACAATAAACTGTATAAGGCCCTGAACCTATGGGCAAAACCAACACCGGTGCCGTAGTCAAAGTTGACTTGAGCTTCTGAAAGCTCGCCTCACACTCATCTGACCATCTGAACTGGCACCCTTCTGGGTCAACGTGGTCATCGGGGCTGCAATAGATGAAAACCCCTCCACGAACCAATGATAGTAGCCTGCCAATCCCAAGAAACTCCGAATCTCTATAGCTGATGCTGGTCTAGGCCAGTTCTTGACTGCCTCAATCTTCTTCGGATCAACCTAAATACCCTCTCCTGATACAACATGACCCAAAAATGCAACTGAACTCAACCAGAACTCACACTTCAAGAACTTAGCATACAACTGACTATCCCTCAGAGTCTGAAGAACCACTCTAAGGTGCTGCTTGTGCTCCTCCCGGCTGCGGGAATATATCAAAATATCATTAATAAAGACTATCACGAACGAATCGAGATAAGGCCTGAACACTCGGTTCATCAAATCCATAAAAGCTGCTGGGGCATTTGTCGACCCGAATGACATCACCAAGAACTCATAATGTCCGTACCGAATGCGGTAAGCTATCTTAGGGACATCGGATGCCCTAATCCTCAACTGATGGTAGCCAGATCTCAAGTCAATCTTCAAAAATACCTTGGCACTCTGAAGCTGATCAAACAAATCATCAATCCTCGGCAATGGATACTTATTCTTGATTGTAACCTTGTTCAACTGCCGGCAATCAACACACATTCTCATCGACCCGTCCTTCTTCTTAACAAACAACACTGGCACACCCCAAGGCGAAACACTCGGCCTAATGAAACCCTTCTCAAACAAGTCTTGCAACTGCTCCTTTAACTCTTTCAACTCAGGCAGGGCCATACGATATGACGGAATAGAAATGGGCTGAGTGCCCGGAGCCAAATCAATGCAAAAATCAATATCCCTGTCGGGTGGCATACCCGGCAGGTCTGAAGGGAATACCTCAGGAAACTCGCGAACAACGGGCACAGAATCAATAGAAGGAACCTCAGCACTAGAATCACGATCATATGCCAAATAGGCCAAACACCCCTTCTCGACCATACGCCGAGCCTTCACATAAGAGACAACACTACGGGTAGAATGACCAGGAGTCCCTCTCCACTCTAAACGAGGTAAACCTCCAAGATAGCGTGGTAAAATGATAACCAGTCCATCCCTAATATGACATCAAAATCGACCATGTCCAGAAGAAGCAAATCTACTCAAGTCTCAAGACCTCCAATCACCACTATACATGAACAATGGGCGCGATCCACCACAATAGAATCACCCACCGGAGTAGACACATAAACAGGGGCACTCAAAGATTACTAGGCATGACCAGACACGGCGCAAAATAAACCGAAGCTGCTCTACCACAAGCCAGAACAGTACCTGCACCTCCACCTCTAATACCTTTTCCTCCACCTTTAGCATCTCTACCTCCACCTCTAATACCTCTACCTCCACCTCTAGCTAACTGAGCGGGCTGGACGAGTCCCTCAATGAACCTCCTCACTCTCTCTCACAGTCGGGAAGTATGATGGAGCATGATGAGCCAAAATCAGTCAACGATGGTCTCGAATCTCGGGTACAGTCATAAANAGAGTATCAAAGAGCTCACCAATATCCTTAGCCCCACGGTGGGCGCCAAACTGTTTACCCTCGAATCCGGATAACAATTGAATTTATATGGGGTTTTAAGGATCCGTGAACTAAAAGATACAAAAGGCTTTTAGGTTGAGGGAAATAAAGATAAAGACTCAACAATTGCTGTTAAAGTAAATAATCGCAGAATATAATATTGCTTAGAACAATTGTGCTTGATCCTCCACAAGAATTTAGAGAGATCCCCATTTATACATTCTGATTAAGGGTAAAAATAAGGTAGGTAAATTGATTACATCGTGGATCCCTGTAATTACGCCTTAATGGCCTGAAGTGGTTGAGAAAATCACGTTTGGGCGAGATATCCGGCGACGCTTGGTCATCCGTTACGAGCCCGGCTTCCGACCTTGTGTGTTTCTCCATCCGGTGGTGATTCCTTTCGAGCTCTGTAACGGTCTCGAAATGACTCGACCTCGGTTGTAGACGTGGCCGTCGTTCTACCTTGCATCCAGGTCGGGTTCGATGGCCCCGACTTGCTCCGGACCGGATCCAACCCGGTCGGGCTCAAGCAAAAAAGGGTATCACCCAATACACACTTCTTGTGTAGATTTTCTTTAGTTATTTACTAGAGCAATTATGATCTGGAAGTCGATCCGGGGCAAGTGTTCGGATCTATTATGACATAGCCTTGAGGCGCTCAACGAACCTTTTAACCTTCTAAAAACCTTTTTGGGCTTTGGATTGATCCAAAAATGACTTTTTTGTGCAACCTAGTGTATATTCATAGAAGTTATTATGATCGATCCTAGCGGTGGTCAGTAGATTTCTCGGATTGATTTCTTGACGGAGACTTGAGGTACAGTTGCACGGCGCTTGCAGCCCTGAAGTCCCATTCTACATTACTCTAGCTGTTTATTTAATTTCAGACAATTATGCTTTCATTCAAACCATTATTTGTATTACTCTAGTCACTTGTGTACTTGTGACACCAGTTCTGGGATTGTATCTAGATATCGATATTATTTTTGGTTTACTCACTCTATTTCAGTTTATGTAGTTTCTTGGTTATCATTTAATTTGAATTGTTAAAATTGGCTAAAAACTATTTCTAACGTTGAGTTGCCTAGCAAGTAAAATGTTAGGTGCCATCACGGTCCCGATGGTGGAAATTTTGGGTCGTGACAGAAATATTTTTTAATTTTTCTATATTTCGTTGGTTTAAATGTTTTTGCAAATGTTTTCCTTGTATGAACTCATTTTCCTTTAAAGGGAAAATATTTTTCGAAACTCTTTTTCAACCTTCCACATACTATGCTCCACCCCTACCAACCCCCACCCCACTCCTACCCCCGTCCATCCCCACCAACCCACCCCCACCCCGCTTTTCCCTTATCCTATAGTGTTTGCCTAAATTATATATTTCCTACTCACTAACTAAATACTAAAAATTATTTTCCGGAAAAAAAACTTTCCACTCACCAATTAACCACCCTTGAACTCCACCACCTATGGAATTTAAGTTTTTTCAACAAAGCGTTTAAAATACGTTCAATTCTAATCGGTTAATAAGTTGTGATTAGTGTAAGCGTTTAGGTACAGCTAACTTTTGAATGATCTGAGTGTCCGTTATTTCAAGTAAAACTTAAACCTTGTCAATAGGAGAATTGACATGACGATTATCTATGTACTCTGATATGAAGTGAAAATGAACATAGCTTATGTAGAAGATTTTGGGCCACCAAATGCCAATTGCGGTTGTAATAATTATGGGCTGCAAGCTAACTAATAGAGATTTTTACCTACATGTACTACATTAAAAATTTATTTACCCTTATTATTTAGGTTTTAACTTAATTATAAGTTGATATATAATTTATTTCTTATATACGAATTAGTATTAATGAATATCCTTTTATATTAGGAATTGAATAGCGAATACCAGCTATTCCCTCTTCCCTCTCTCTCTTCGATCTCTCTCTCTCATTCTTTGTTCTTCCCCAACCCTATTTTTCTTCCTTTGATTTTCTCTGTTTTTCTCTCTTTTCTCATCTACTTTATCTTCTTTTTTTTTCAGGATCGTTTTACTATAGAGTTTTAACTTAGCAATTTCTTTTCATGTTGCACATTGGTGTTCGAAATGAATTGCCAATCAATAAATTTTGAAGGTATTTGACTCTCCACCATTGACAACCATTAAAAAGCTTCGAAGTTTTGAATCCGACTTTGGATTTTCAAAAACTATTATTTATTTGGATTGGGTATTGTTGCAAATTATTGGGGGGGGCGGGGGGGGGGGGGGGGGTGAGAGCTGAAAAAAAAAAAGGAAAATAAAGGGGGAGGGTGTTGAAAGGAAAATCTATATTATATTAAAAGGAGAGTAGTGAAGCATGTGGTTAAGCCAAGTGGCAAGATAAAATGAAGTCACTTGGCAATTTTAAGACAACATTAAAAATTTGAATTATAAATGGAAACATAATTAATGGAAGTAGTAGTTCAATAAGAATTATTATTTTTTTACTTATGATAGGAAATATATTTGACATATGTTGACTCTTCAAAATCTCTATTATATTATTAAATATAGATTTTAATTTGGAAAATAAATAACATAAAGTAGTATAATTTAGTTAACCTTTTTTTATGTAATTATGGTAGGGACGTCTGTTATGGAAACAATTAAAGATTGATGAAGTATTCTTTAATTGATCAAGTTTTGTATTTGATCTTATTTGGGTACAATATACATTATTGTAGGTACCTTTAATTTTTTTGTTTGTTTGTATAATTCAGTTATGGTAGGTATTTAGTTTTGTATCTTACACACTAATTTTAAGTTGAAATAATAATTTTTTATTTAGTACAAGCTTTGTATCTAACGTTATTTGTGTACAATATACATTACTATAGATATCTTTAATTAAATTATGTGTATAATTCAGTTATCTTTTTTGAGAAAGAATCAATTAAATTTTCGTTTTGTATTTCACACATTAATTTTAAGTTGAAATAATAATTCTTTATTTAGTACAAGCTTTGTATCTGACCTTATTTGGGTAATAGAATCAATTTGTTGGATTCTATTTATATAATATTAATAAAAGTTATTAATTGGTATTCTTTTGTATCTAATTAATAATTAATTTTTTTTGAATTACATAAAGATGTTGCCGAATTGTATAACTAAATATCTTTATCTTCTGAAGAAACATTCTCTAGAATTTTGTATCTAATTACTAATTGATTTTTTTGTTAATGAATTGTTAGAGCTGGGAACGAGTTGTATAAGGAAATAATATTAAATACCCTTTCCTTTTGAACATTCTCCAGAATTGTGTATCTAATTAATAATTAAAGCTGAATTTATGAACTGCATATAGTGTTGAAACTGATTGATATAAGAAAATATTACTAAATATCTTTTCCTTTTGAAGAAACAATCTCTAGAATTTTTCCTTGATTGATAATAGAATACTTTTTATAAATGGTATATTAGAACTGTGACTAATTATATAAGGAAATAATATTACTACATTTTCCTTTTGAACATTCTCCAGATTTGTGCATGTACTTAATAATTGATTTTTTTTTTGATGAATTGCATATTAGAGATGTCGCTAATTTATCTAAGAAATTAGTATTAATTTTTTTTTTCCTTTTGAACATCCTCCGAAATTGTGTATCTACTTAATAATTGCTTTTTTATATATTACATATTAGAGCTGGCACAGATCTATATAAGAAAATACTATTAAGAATCTCTTTTAATTAGGATTTGCTGCTTATAGTTCTTAATATATTAATCATATGACGTACTACAAAATACCTTACGTATAGTTTATTATAAACAAACCTACAATTAATTAAAATATGGTTGCAAACATTAACTATATTAGTGAAATATCGAGTATCAAAATGGATTGGAGTTGTTAGATATGGCACATTCCAGATCGTGATAAATTAGACAGCCCCTTGAATTACTTATTCAGGATAAAAAGGTGCATACATTTTTAAGTGCTATTAGTCTTTTCCATTACTAGGTAATGTGGATATTCGAGTTGTTTTTTATTTTCTCCAACCTATGCGTATATTTAATCCACCTTAATTACGGTTTTGTTAGGGTCTAGATAGAGATTTATTATGGTTTATTACAATTTGAAATGGTATTAGGCAATATAAATTTGTCATTGAAAATCTATTTTTCTATATGATTTTACGTAAGAAATCTGCATATGTGATTGAATATATAAACACCTCAAGATTTTAATTTACAGACAAGTTTATTTGTATTTCTTTGCGTATTCAACGAAATTTACTGATTTCGTGAGTTTTTAATTTTGTATAGTTTGGCATTAAATATTGCTTAATAGATAGGGATTTTTTCTTCTTGGCAGATTTCATTTCAAATGGTTAAGCCATTAGTCAGAGGGGTTTGATCAAATTATTTCCATGCTGCCAAGATAAAAAAAAAATCATTTGGTTGTTGATGCATGTTTAGGAATACAATATGTCATCCAGTTTATTATATGACTATTAGCGATAGTTTACTCATGCCAATTGATGCATTAGTATGTTATGTGTTTTTACCAACAAAAAAATTCATAATCTTTATATAACAATGACCTCCTACTAACTTAAATTTCTTTTTGATTGTTTTTTATTTTTAGCGAGATCGAATTTATGCAACTGTTGGACGGTTTGTTATATGTATCTTTAAAATAAAATACAAGAAATGAGATTGTATGTTACGAAGAATTTTGTAGTTGGACCAAACGATATGAAAGTTAAGATCAACAAGCATAAATTGAAACTGACGTTTACTCATAGGACGAGTGTGGTTGAAATCAGTGATCTGCAGTTTGGATTGAATATCATCAACTTTAGACCTTACAAGAATTTGATAAATCAACTTCATCTTGATAAGAATGAAGTATTCGGTAATTGTTCTATATTTCACTATTTCTTCTACAAAGTGTTGATCCCATAAATGGAGGAGAACCGAAAATAAAGAAAATCAATCCTACTTTGCGTGATATAACGAACGGTTAGTTCCAAACAGGTAATCTTTTTTCACTATAATTGTGCATATATAACTTATTACCTAAACTGATTATTGGTCATATACAATTCCCCAAACGAGATATAAGAGGTCGCCTTTTAAGTGTTGGTGTCACTGAAATGAGGATACAAAAGAATATGATAAGCTCAAACATGTTAGTTAATACGACTTCATTTACAACATAGCATCTATAAAATGGGGAAGGTTGATCCATAATTACAAAGTGAATTATGGCGTGAATGTGATATTTGTTATTGAATTGTTCTCATTAATATAGGTTTTAAATGTGGATAATTGAAGGAAGCTGAAATTTGTCTCAATAACTCCATGAAAATAGTAACATATTGCATTTAGTTAATTCCTCATATATCTCACCTCCTATGCGTGTGTATTCTAGATAATGGACATACAATGTAGAACCAAATTAAATTATAGTATATTAAGTAATAAACTTAAAGTACAAGATGTGCTAAAAAAATATACTTTAACATATTTAAGAAAAATGATCAAGGGCATATAGAAGGTGAAAAATTAAAGAGATTCCCCATGTCTTTAAACTGATTTTGCTCAGAGGCTTCATATCAAATAAATTGTATAGCATCATTATTTATCATGGAACATTCATATCAAGCAAATTGTATAGTATCATTATTTTTCATGGAGTATTTATTAGGGCGGAGGAATACAAGTTTTACTGGAGTCTCAAAATAGATTTAATATTTGGTTATAAAGATGACATTAACACTAACAAATTAAAATATACGGTGTAAATTCTTCTTTTTAATTCTCCGCGCATCGCACGGATACTAATACTAGTGGTCATTAAGGAGAATATAGTTGTTGATGGAAAATTATCAGACCAGATAGATTAATTAAGTAAGAGAAAGTGACTCTAATTAGATATTCATTTTATATTGAAAGGGATCAATGGGACGGGAAAGATGGGACCGATAGTGATCTCCATGAAATGGTGATGAAGGACCTTTTATAAATTTTTATTTTCCTTCTTTTTATAATTATTATTATTTTTCTCTTTTGTTAAATATTACATGTTGCAATTGTTTTAATCAAAATTACACATGAGATTTTCTCATTTGTTCATTTGACATGCCACTAGCGAGTGAGATCATGCAGATGGGCTTATAAATAGAAGTGTTCTTGAGACACACCTTTGCTAACTAAAAGTGACTAAATGGTCGCTAGCTAAATTAACGTGTGTCATTGATAATTGGTGATAACTTTCAATACTGTTTATATGATTTGCCGAAAAAAAAATTGTTATCAATATGGTGTAGAATTGTTACTTCCTTTAACTAAAACAAAAGATAGTTATCATAAATTACGCAGAAAGAAATACTTACGTGATCATGATTTGAGACCCCCGAATAGCTTAATTTGATGATTTAAGGCTTGTGTGCATGGTCTGTTTTGATTTTCGAAAAGTTAAATGTGTTTTAACAAAAGAAAACTTGATTTTTGAACTTTAAAATTATTGGAGTTGACCACAGTCAACATTCTTGGTATCGATCTCTGATCGATGTTTGACAATTCTAATAGGTTCGTATAGTGATCTTGGATACGCATATCTGGTTGGGGTACTGGGTGACCCAAAGCTTCTTTGGTGCTTATTGCAAAAAGTTATAAAAATGAGTTTATGAACATTGAAATCTTTACGTTTTGATGCTTGAATCTTGATTGTAGATGTTATTTTGATGTTTTTATCTTACGAGCGAGTTCATGTGAGGTTATTATACTTGTTTTAATGTTTGTATCGGGCCCTGAGAGGCTCTGGCGAGTTTCGGATTAATTTTGAGTTATTTTGAAAGACTTAGTATTGCCGGTACCACAGTCATTGCAATTGCAATGAACTGCTCGCAAATGCAAGCTTCACATTTGCAAAGTGGACCTTACATTTGCGAAGATGGCATGGGAGACGCCATCTTCACAATTGCGAAGCTGGAATCGCATTTGCGACCTTAGAAATTGTGAAGTATGTGTCGCATTTGCGACATCTGAAGCTCCAAGGGCACTTCGTATTTGCAACCATGTAGTTCGCATTTGTGAGTTGTGCGATGTAACGACCCGACCGGTTGTTTTGCCTTTTAGAACCCCGTTCCCCTAAATAAAGCCTCCCGTACTTGCTTTAACTAATTTACAACTTGCGGGGGGCGATTGGTTCGGGAATTGGAAGGGTTTTGAGTAAAGATATGTTCATTTGCTTCTTTAAGATTTCTTAAAAAACCAAGTTTGACTTCGGTCAATATTTTGGAAAAACGGGCCCGGATTCGTGATTTGACAATTTCTGAGGGTCCGTGGGAAAATATGGGGCCTGGGCGTGTGTCCGGAATCGAATTCCGAGGTCCCTAGCCCGAGTAATGAATTTTTGTCTAAAATTATTTAATGGAAGCTTTAAGGAATTAAAGAAACTAAGTAATCATTGATTCCCAGGGTATCGGGCTCGGATTTTGGTTCCGAAGCTTGGTACAGGTCCGTAATGTCCTTTAAGACTTGCCCGTAAAATTTGGAGTCAATCCGAGTAGTATAAGGGTGTTTTGACCCGTTAGAGGAGAATTAAGAACTTGAAGATTTAATAGTTTGATTCATTTGGTTTTAGGGGATAATTCCAAGATTAAGCGTTGTTTTGAGTGATCCGAGGGTTCGAGTAGGTCCGCCTCGTGATTTCAGACTTGTCGGTATGTTCGGGCGAGGCTCGGGAGCCCCGAGCGTCAAACGAGCGAGGTTCGAGTGAAGTAGAAAAATTGAAGAGTAGCTGAAGGTTGCTGCTTCTGTCATAACCGCATCTGCGGTTCTTGCGCTGCAGAAGCGG
Organism: Nicotiana attenuata; assembly: GCF_001879085.1. Classification (NCBI taxonomy): domain Eukaryota; kingdom Viridiplantae; phylum Streptophyta; class Magnoliopsida; order Solanales; family Solanaceae; genus Nicotiana; species Nicotiana attenuata. The sequence continues at coordinate 118,362 of NW_017672863.1, forward strand.
GACCGCAGATGCGGTCAGGCCATCGCAGAGCGAAAAGGGCAGGCCAAGGGAAAAATCGCAGAAGCGGCCCAGGGACCGCAGAAGCGGTTCCGCTTATGCGATCCCCAGACCGCAGATGCGGTCCAGTCACTTTGGGCCCAAGCCGCGGAAGCGGCCCAGTAACCGCAGAAGCGGTTCCGCATAAGCGGGCCTCATACCGCAGAAGCGGTCCAATCCCCTCTTGCCCTGTTCCGCAGATGGGACCCCATCTTCGCAGATGCGGGACCGCAGATTGGGTCCCCTAACCGCAGAAGCGGAAATAGCTGGGCAGTGGCCTTCATTTAATTCGAACTCAAACAACATTCTTTCATTTTACACTCCACACTAGGGCGATTTTGGTGCTTCCAAAGAGAGGGTTTCAACATAGCATTGTAAGGTAAGTAATCCCCATTCATCCTTAGTTTAAATACATGTATATTAGGTAGATTAAACACTAAAAATTAGGTAAAATCAAAGGGTTAGAGCTAGACCTAGGGTATTAATAAAACTAAGATTTAATCATGTAATTTGTTATGAAATGGGCTAGAATTTATATATTATTGATCCTTAGGTTGTAGAGAACAACTTCCTTCGAAAATTATCGGAATCCGGGTACGTGGGCCCGGGGTCGGAATTTAGAAAACTTGTGGAAAAGGTTGGGAAATTACTTAAATAGTTAGAAATTCGGCCTTTTAAGCCTTTATTGACTAGTTTTTACCTATTTTAACTAGTTTGTGATCGTTCGTCTTCGAATTAAGAGCTTGGGCTTGTTCTTGATATTGGGAGCGCGCTTCGGAGCGAGGTGAGTCTCCTTTCTAACCTTGTAAGAGGGAACTGTCCCCATAGGATTAATAATTGAGTAATTGTTGCTAAATGCGGGGGCTATGCACGCGCTAGGTGACGAGAGCCCGTGCGTAGCTACTACTATGTTAATGGTACAGGTAGTTTAGGACCCACATCATGCTTATTTCATATGACTCTCTATATTATCTTGTTACTATGAGCACCTAGGATATGCTAGAGATTTAAAAAGGGATTAAGAACGTACTTGTATAATTGTTGAAGTCTTGCTTGGCATTTATGACTATTGATGTGCCTTGTGTGTATACTTGATATTTCTACTTATTTGTGGATCGGGCCGATCGCCTCGGTATGAATAGATGCATCTATAGGCGCGTCGTCGACCCTCGGCAAGTGCACAGTTTATTTCTGTTGGATCGGGCCGTCGCCTCGGCATATTTGCGCATGCTTATATAGCTTTGCCTGAGAGTGTTAAAAATTGGAACTGCTTTTCATGGCTCGAAATGAATTGATAATTGTAATTGTAGTAATTGATTAATCGGAATCTTAGCGAGAAGATGACTTATATGCCTTGTTGTAAACTGTTACCTGTTAAAGGTTTTTCATTGTTAAACTTAAACTTATAATATTATCTGACCCTAGTGAGTATCAAGTCGACCTCTCGTCTCTACTTTTTCGAGATTAGGCGGGATACTCACTGGGTACATATTGTTTATGTACTCATGCTACGCTTCTGTACTTAAATGTACAGGGTCTGAGGCAGGTGGATCCAGTTATTTCTCTGGTGCGCATTCGTGAGCCGGCTTGGGACTTCTACGGTGAGCTGGTTTCCTTTCATGTCGACCCGCAGCCGAAGAAATCTTTCTTTTGTATTGTTATTTTCTTTCTATTCTGATCCAGACAGTAGGGTAGTGTGATATTCTTTTGGGTTGTATATTCTACTAGTTGCCCGTAGCTTGTGACACCAGGTTCTGGCACACACTTTGGTAGACGATTATTTTAAGGTTGTGTAACTATTTTATCGTAGTATTTATCTCTTCTGGTTTTAAATTCCAAGTTGAGTGTTTACTCCGCTTATTTCTAATTAAAAGCAATATAAGTATTTTAGTAATATTTCCGCAATGGCTTGCCTGACAAGGGTGTCAGGCGCCCTCATGACCTATTGTGAAAATGGGTCGTGACATGCGATTGCGAACAAGAGTTTGCAATTGCGACATCTGCAGTAGGGTAAAAATAGAGGATTTTGGGATTAGCTCACTTTATTTATGTTTTAAGACCTAGACTTTGTGGGAGACGATTTTTGAAGAGATTTCCAACCCAACTTCAAAGGTTAGTTACTTTAACTTATTTTTGATTAATTTCCATTACTTTTTATTGATTTTCATCACCAGATCTTGATTTCATAGAGTATATTAGTATTCTTGTATAGAAACTTAGGAATTTGTATTTTAGAGATGTAAACCTCGATTTGAGGCCGGATATTGAAACAAATCACATATTTAGACTCGAAGATGAATGGATAATCGGAATTTGATCTTGATTTTGATTTTGACCAAGTGGTCCAGGGTTGATTTTTTGGTAAATTTTTCAAATATGTTACTCCCTTTGTTTAAGTTTAAATGGTATACTTTCCTTATTTGTCCGTTCCAAAAAGAATGACACATTTTTATATTTAGAAACAATTTAACTTTAAACTTTTCATTTTACCTGCTTTACTCTTAATGAGAAGCATTTATAGCCACACAAATGTCATGACCCTACAAAGCTTTTCCTCCTTAAACTTTGTGCCAAGTTAAATTTAATCATCCAAATTGAAACAGGAAGTTTATTAATTAACTGAGTTTGATCTTTTAAGAAAATCGAACAACAATGTATAATATAAAAAGGACTACTTAGTACGTTACTTCGAATGATACAACAATGTAACATAATAAACCAAAGCCTCCACAAACGTCGGACACCGTCACTATTTTAAGGTTCATGGACTTAATCCTATGCGAAAAACATAAGATCATGATAATTTGAGGAAACATAAACACATAAACATGGGGAACAAACAATTTAAGTACTTACCAACATATCAGCAATTAAGTAAAGCATGGTAATGGTGAGTTAAAAAAAGCACAAACCTTGCCGCACTCTCGAAGCTCTTCTGATGAAAACGCTTGGTTTTTTGTAATCTCTCCAATATCGAGATAATTAACAATAGTAACACTAAAGATTACAAGGTTATAAACTAAGTAGGGCACCCCACTAAGTATCTGAACCTGCTTGACACTAACATAAATTGTAGAGCAGTGACAAATGAGTTCAACTAATTATGGCGAGGGTCACAAGTTCGAACCTTTTCAAAAGCTGCGAACTAACCTTGTCAGTTCTTTCCTAAACGTATATATTATTTTGCCTATTGTTTGGGCTTGATGTTTCCTATTTTGTCAGTAACTCTTTGTTTTCTTACTTCTCTTTATTATTATTTTTTAGGAATTTTTACCTCTTATAGCAAAGGTTAACACCTTATTTGTTTTAAATAAATATCGTTTAAAAAAATTATATTCTATAGATAACTTTTAATGTTTATAGCAAAATATCTAATTTTGGTTACCTCCAACCCCTAAGCCACTAAATACGCTATTCAGTTACACTATTTTCTTTCTCTCTCTACTTTGATACATGCCATTCTCTTCCCCATTCCCTAAAAACACGATGCGCAATCTCAAAATTCCTCTCACCCACATCACCTACCACATAACATAAACTGCAACAGAACAAATTGAGATTCAAGGTTTTTGCTCGACGGCGGACTCGCCGGAAATTAGGGTTTGTTCTTGAACAAAGACGACGGAGTTTGGGGCTGAGCAACTTGATTTTATGATAATATATTTCAATGTATTTTCAATGTATCACGCTGTATTTTCATGTATTTCATTGTATTCATTGTCTTTTTTTCATTGTAATTCAATGTATCTCGCTGTATTCCATGTATTTCATTGTATTCACTGTCTTTTTTTTCATTGCATTTCAATGTATCCCGCTGTATTATATGTATTTTATTGTATTCACTGTCTCGCTATATGCCATGAATGTATTCATATGTTTTTTTTAATTAATATAATTTATGTATTCAGATGTATCATATAATTTCTCAGAAGATTGCTATATTTTTGGGGTATTTTTCGGTTCAGAGTCTTTTTTACAACTGGTAATACAAAATTTATGTGTTATAAATGAGTTTGTTGAGTTATATTAGGAGTCTATATGCTAATTGATTCACTTTCCGTTTAAAAACAGTGTAATCCCCTGTTTCACACCGTGAATACAGTCGAATACAATAATCTGTCCAACTGTAATCTCATGTTTCACGCTATGAATACAGTCGAATACACTCGAATACAACAACTGATTAGCTGGACTTCCCTGATTCACACCTATTTTTGCTACTGTATTCATGAATACAGTAGCTTAAATACATCTAATACATCTTATAACAATAGAAAACGTATCTACAATCCATATTATAGCAAGTGGTATCTATAGATAACTAATTACCACTAAAAGATAGTGCTTTATAAAAATTTCCCTATATTTTATATATTTAAATCCAATAAAAGCTATTCTTATTAAACTCCTCCATTTTACTTCAAAAAATTTAAACCTTTTTACAAAGTGAATTTTTGTTCTAGTGCTTTGTCGAAATTACTTATAATCTTTTAATTTAGTTTAGTTTAGTTTATATTGAAATTATTACTTTGTGTTATACTCAAAATTTTAGTTTGGTGTATATATCATTTTCTTTAATAATTCGTAAAATTAGTTTAGTTTGTAATTTTTTTCCGTGTCTTTGGTTTGTAACAACTTTGTATATTTAATATCTTAGAGTTATAGTATGATTTTTAAGTAGGTTAACTACTTTTTGGTTAAAATTGCAAAATTTTCTGAGATAAAATTTATTAATTTATATAGATAAATTTAAAAAAAAATAAAGGACGAAATTTTCTTAAATTTCTCCCTACCTTTTTTTTAACAAAAATAAATGACTTCATGTTGAAGTGATCTGATGAACAAAAAAGAGCAGTATACAAATTGTGTTTACTGCTGCACTCGTAAAATCGACTATCGTGTTCTTTGATTGAACTCGCTTGTACAAAATTCTGGGTCCCCCACCGATGAAGTGGACGTTTGAACTTTATTGGTACAAAAAGTCATCTTTCTAAAAGATTTTCATTTTACAACAGAAATCTTATTAAAGGCATTAAGAATACAACAACAACAACAACCCAGTAAAATCCCACTAGTGAGGTTTGGGGAGGGTAGGGTGTACGCAGACCTTACCCCTACCCGAAGGAGTAGAGAGGCTGTTTCCGAAGTAAATTATGCTTCGACCTGAACAATTAAGGAAGAGTGTATCAATTGAGAGCACTCACCATCACTTAGCATTGTCTTAAGTTACCAATTGAAAGCATACAATAAGCACAGAGGAAGTTAGGTTCTTTTCGTTGCATCATCGACTTTTACAGCTAATATTTATGAGATATGTTGATCAAAACTCTTACGTCATGAACCATGATATATGTTAAGAGTCTTATTTTACAATTTTGACAAATCGACTAAAACTTGTGGTGGATTTGTCAATAGTATATCAATTTCTGACGAGATCTATAATAATTAATATTTCCATTGAATAATGAAGAACCTTTCATAATATAGAGGCAAAAAGAACTTCAAACACTTAGTAAATAGGCGTGAATGCTTTCAAAGAGAGCAGACTAAAAGTTTTACAAAAATAAAACCTGGAAACGGTCGATCAACAAGCTGGAATAGCTCAGTTGGTTAGAGCGTGTGGCTGTTAACCACAAGGTCGGAGGTTCAAGCCCTCCTTCTAGCGTATGATTGTGATATAACTTTTTCCTCAACACCAAAAATATAGCTGCCCATCCGGGTCGGGTGAAGTACAGAAATACCTCTTAAAGTGGATGGTCTTACAATTTTAGTCAAGTATAATAAGTCTTACACCCTCGCTTGCCCCATATGCAACACTGTTAACTTTTGACCTTGAAACTCTGCCTGAGGCAAGCGGGGGTCAAAAGTTAAAGACCACTCTAAAAAGTATCATACTTCCATAAGTTTTTGCTGCACTGGGTGCATTCATTCTGATTTTAGCCCAGAGAGAGGATAGTGTATGAATTCGGGGCGATTTGCACAAATAGAATCAATTAACGACAAAATATAATATTGATCGGTCGGCCAAAATTTATTACATCTGCTAGTCAATATATATAAAGAGCAGTTAAAAATATACTTTTCTCATCTTTTTTTAACGTCACTGTTTAATTTTTATTCCTATTCCAAAAGATTTTGCAAAAATGACTTCGCGGCCAAAACTTGAAAGCTAAATCCTAAACCGACAAGGTTGAAGGTTCAAGCTCTCCTTCTAGCGTATATTAATAGGGAAAGTACCAGCTATGTCCCTTTAGAAGTAGTTTATTATAAAAATTGACTAATTTATTGAATATTACTAATATTAGCTAAATGTTACTAATATTAGCCAATTAGCTATTTGTAGCAAAAAAAGATCAAATCTTTACGTTTTTTGAGTGGGTGTTATTAGAATAGATTGGATACATCTTAAGGAGCTTAAATCTCAGTTTTGGGTTGATTTGGTGGAGTTTTGCGGTGGTTTGAATTGAAAATTCGAAGTAAAAAAGGAATTATAAAAATAATTTGATGTGTATCACACCATGAATCAAATGTGTATCACATATGTATCATATTTTATCAAATGTGTATCACATGTAGATCCTGTATACCTGTGTGTGTGATACGGGTGATACATGTGTCGCAGAATTTTTTTTTTAAACTCGATTTAACTACGAATTTTGATGCCAAATCAGTCCAAATCACCTCCAATCTTTCTCAAAATTTGTATATCGACTCATCTATATGTTTTCAATGAATTTCTACCATACCCATTGAAAAATGACCTTTTTTGCTTAGATTTTTGGAATCTTTGATAGATTTTTTTTTTGTATTTCATCACCTTATTTGCTATCTCATCCATGAAATTTTCTTTCCCCTCTTGTATCTAATGTTGTAATCACGCTTAAAAATATGGAAGGAGATCTTTGCGTGTCATTCTTGGAGAGAAAGAACCTTATTTATTTGGGTTTTCAATTTTTATATGTGCTTGTCTAGTTTAAGTCTGTGATTAACGACTAAAGATTAGTAAGTTGGAATATTTATGTAAGATTCCTTATTTAATATGCATTTTCTTTTTATTTTCTCAATACCACAAATAACTGTCCATACGGGCCGGTGCATTCATTCTTATTTTGGCCCAGTGAGAGCTAAGCATATGAATTTGGGGTTATTGCATAAATAGAATCTTTAAATGTCACTGTTTAAGTTTTGTTCTCCTTTCAAAAGATTTTACAAAAATGACTTTGTGGCCAGAACTTGAGAGCAGACTCGTAACGAGTCATGATTTCTTATTGTTGTAAAAATATTGATTTATGGAGAATAAGAATTAGTTTGAGGCGTGTCAAGGACAGTGTTATTAAGGATATTTCACTCACATCGTAATGAATAAAATTAGACGTATTCCCCAGAATTCAACAAGCTCTTCCAGTATAATTCTGGAATGATCAAATTCAAAATTATCTAAAATTTAAGTGATTTTGATAGTTATAATGATAGCCATTTAAAGTTAATAAAATGTTATATTCAAAGATATTTTAATTTACTGTTACACACACTAAATTATATTAAATTGATTCTATAATAAATATCGATTAACATAACGTTACGATCCAAAATCCACTATAGGCCGTCATGGCGCCCAACGTCGCCGTTAAGCAAGCCAACGGCGAACTACCAACTTAATTGTCGGTGAACTACCAACTTAATTATTTATTTTATTATTTTTGAAATCTTGAATCCCACTAATTAATAGGATAAAATCTGGAACTCATAGAAACCTGTGCTATTCTTTACAAATTTCCGAATATAAATAAATCACAAAGTGAAATGATAATAATAATGTGGACTACAATAGTAACATCCACTAGGAACCCCCAAAACCTGGTGTCACAAGTGCATGAGTATCTATTAGAAGGTACAATAATGTCACGACCCGGATTTTCCACCCTCGGGAGTCGTGATGGCGCCTACTAATACGAGCTAGGCAAGCCAATTATTTGCACAATTTACCTTTTTACCCATTTTATAATCATTAAAAATTGCGAAGTAATAACATTTAACCAGCGGAATTTAACATAAGCGGAAGAAAAAGCAATAAGTTATCAGAACATGAATCCAATACAACTGTTTGAATCTCGACTACCCAGAACTGGTGTCACAGTTTCAAAGACGGTCTAAGAACACTACAAGTAAAGGTCTGAAAGAAATAAATACAACACTGTCTCTGGAAATGCATGAAAGAAACATGAATAGTAGATGGAAGGAGACGCCAAGGCCTACGGACGTCTGCAAGACTACCTCGGGTCTCCTGATGAACAAGAATCAGCAATCTCACTACGGTCAGAAGTCTACAACACTGGGGTCTGCATAAAAGAGTGCAGAGTGTAGTATCAGCACAACCGACCCCATGTGTTGGTAAGTGCCTAGCCTAACCTCGGCGAAGTAGTGACGAGGCTAGGACCAGACTACCAAATAAACCTGTGCAGTTATATAATATACAACAGAAAGTAAAGCAGGAATAAGCAAGTAAAGGTGGGGGGGGGGGGGAAGAAACATGATGCGGGGGTATACCAGTATTAACAGTAAATCCAGAGTAACAATCTAAGGGCAGCTTAGAATTCACAGCAAAACAAAAGAATCTAATATCCAAACTAAACACGCTTGTATCAATAATTGTTGCGGCGCGCAACCCGACCCCAAGATATATAATAACACTGTTGCGGTGTGCAACCCAATCCATATCATTTATCATTGTTGCGACGTGCAACCCGATCCACATATATCATTGTTGCTGCGTGCAACCCGGTCCACATATAATATTATTGCGGCGTGCAATCCGATCCACATATAATATTGTTGCGGCATGCAACCTGATCCACATATAATATTGTTGCGGCGTGCAACCCGATCCACATATAATATTCACAATCATAACGAGAGTCCCGACAAGGGATCAGTAGGGTCTACACTATCCCGGCAAGGGATTCGACAGCTTAAGTAAATACGTCCCGGCGAGGGAGAAACAACTATAACCAAACTTGTTCCAACATCTAACTACCTCAGCTATAACCAAACTTGTTCCCCGAGAATAACCATAATCCTTACCCAACACAAAGAATCATCAACCTAAGCATCCGTAATATCAATTAAGAACACAATGCAAGGGAACCACAACTCAGCAATAGCCCGACAAGGGGGCAACATAATGATCTCTCCTCTTTTTCACTTTTACTTCACAATTCATTTCACAACTCGAGCCAATGCTCTAGAGGTTCAATTATCACTTATACTTTCACAATTCGATATACAACTTGAGCCAACACTCCTCAATGTTCATAGGTCACAATTCTTTCCACAAACTTTACATAACAATAGAAACCTTCACCAAAGCATGAATAATACAACGAAATCATGGAAATCACAATAGAAGACTCACGGTCATGCTCGACACCAACGTATAGATACTCGTCACCATGCCCATACGTCGTACTCAACAAGAAACAAATAGCAAATAGGACACAACTCCTAATCCCTCAAGCTAAGGTTAGACCAAACACTTACCTCGAACTTCCACGGCCAACTCAAGCCTCAAACACCGCTTTCCCTTTCGAATTTGGCTCCAAATCAATCGTATCTAGACATAATCGACTTAATAACATCAATAAACACCAAACAATCTAATTCCAATGCTTAATTATAACTTTCCAATCATTCTTTCCAAAAACCCAAGAATTGACCTCGGGCCCGCTTGGTCAAAACACGAGGTTCGGACCAAAACCCGATCACCCATTCACCCACGAGCCCGAATATATAATTAGTTCCAAAAATCGACCCCAAAACGAGGTCTAAATCACAATCAATCAAAAGTCCTAACTCTACCCAAATCCCTAATTTTCTACTCTTAAGAACATGATTTAAGCCTAGAAGTCTAATGAGTGTTAATGGAAATTGAAGAAAATGAGTCTAAGATTACATACCTATGAATTGGTGGTGAAATCCCCTTTCAAAAATCGCCCAATTTGGAGTTTAGATGAAGAAGTTATGAGTTTTGGTAAAAATCCCGTAATGGCTACTATTTTTAAAACTTAAAATAATTGGGCGGAATTGGTCATCGCGTTCGCGATGAGTTAGGCCTGATAGGTCTTTGCGTTCGCGAAGAAGTAACTCCTCGAGCCTTCGCGTTCGCGTTCGCGTCCAAGTGGTCGCGTTCGCGTAGCTATAATTTTCCCTTCCCCCTGACCAGGCCACAAGCCTTCGCGTTCGCGATACTAGGCCCGCGTTCGCGAAGGGTAGACCCCCCAAAGCTTCGCGTTCGTGACCTGGGTCTCGCGTTCGCTTAGAAGGAATTTTCCTTCAGCACAATTAACTCATCGCGTTCGCAAGGGTCCTACCGCGAACGCGAAGGAGAAAATACCAGAATACCAGCAACTGAAAACCTGCAACTTTTTAAGAGTTTAAAACCTTCCGAAACACCTCCGAAACACACCCGAGCCCTCGGGGCTCCAAACCAAATATACGTACTAACTCAAAAATATCATATGAACTTATCCGTGCAATCAAATCGCCAAATTAACCCCTTAAACAATGAATCAGACCTCAAAATCAATGAAATATTTAAAAACTTCTTAAAACATCAAATTTTGCATTTAAGGTCCGAATCATGTCAAACGGATTCCGTTTATTACCAAACTTCACAGAATTATCTTAAACTACATATAAGACCTGTACCGGGCGTCGGAACCAAAATACGGGCCCGATACCAACATGTTCTGATCAAAATTCATTTCCAAATCCTTTAAACAATTTCACAAAATAATTTTCTTTAAAAATTCATTTCTGGGGCTTGGGACCTCGGAATTCGATTCCGGGCATATGCCCAAGTCCCATATTTTTCCGCGAACCCTCCGAGACCGTCAAATCACGGGTCCGGGTCCGTTTACCCAAAATGTTGACCGAAGTCAACTTAAATGCATTCTAAGCCAAAATTTCAATCTTTTCACAGATTTTTTCACATAGTAGCTTTCCGGCTACGCGCCCGGACTGCACACGCAAAATGAGGTGAAGATAAATGAGGTTTTTAAGGCCTCAAAACGTAGAATTCGTTTTAAAAACAAGTGATGATCTTTTGGGTCATCACATCCTCCACCTCTAAAACAACCGTTCGTCCTCGAATGGACATAAAAAGGAAGCACCTGAGTCGGGGAAAAGATGGGATAACTGCTCCGCATATCGGACTCGGACTCCAGGTTGATGCCTCAGCAGGCTGACCTCTCCACTGAACACGAATAGAAGGAAAACTCTTCGACCTCAACTGACGAACCTGCCGGTCTAGAATAGCTACCGGCTCCTCCTCGTAAGACAAGTCCTTGTCCAACTAGACAGTTTTGAAATCTAACACGTGAGATAGATCGCCGTGATATTTCTGAAGCATGGACACATGAAACACTGGATGCATGACTGATAAGCTAGGCGGCAATGCAAGTCTATAAGCCACCTCTCCCACTCGATCAAGAATCTCAAACAGGCTAATGAACCTAGTGCTAAGCTTGCCTTTCTTCCCAAATCTCATCACGCCCTTCATAGGCAACACTCAAAGCAATACCCACACACCGACCATGAAAGCTAAATCTCGAACTTTTCGGTCGGCATAACTCTTTTGCCTGGACTGAGCCGTACGAAGCCTATCCCGAATGATCCTGACCTTGTCCAAGGCATCCTGAACCAGATCCGTACTCAACAACCGAGCCTCCCCCGGCTCAAACCACCCAACCGGAGACCGACACCGCCTACCATATAAAGCCTCATAAGGAGCCATCTGAATACTCGATTGGTAGCTGTTGTTGTAGGCAAACTCTGCTAAAGGCAAAAACTGATCCCACGAGCCTCCAAAGTCAATGACACAGGCTCGGAGCATATCCTCCAAAATCTGAATAGTCCGCTCGTACTGCCCGTCCGTCTGAGGATGAAATGCTGCGCTCAACTCAACCCGTGTGCCCAACTCTCGCTGAACTTCTCTCCAGAAATGTGAGGTAAACTGCGTACCTCGGTCAGAAATAATAGACACGGGCACACCATGAAGGCGAACAATCTCCCGGATATAGATCTCAGCTAACCTCTCGGAAGAATAGGAAATTGCCACAGGAATGAAATGCGCCCACTTGGTCAATCTATCAACAATACCCACACTGCATCGAACTTCCTCTGAGTCCGTGGGAGTCCAACAACGAAGTCCATAGTGATCCGCTCCCACTTCCACTCAGGAATCTCAATCTTCTAGAACAAACCACCAGGCCTCTGATGCTCATACTTAACCTGCTGACAATTCAATCACCGAGCCACATATGCAATGATGTCCTTCTTCATTCTCCGCCACCAATAATGCTGCCGAAAATCCTGATACATCTTCGCGGCGCTCAGATGAATAGAGTACCGGGAGCTATGGGCCTCCTCCAAAATCAACTCTCGAAGTCCATCTACATTAGGCACACAAACTCGACCCTACAATCTCAAAACTCCATCATCACCTAAGGTAACCTTCTTGGCACCTCCGTGCTGCACCGTGTGTCTAAGGACACACAAATGGGGATCATCATACTGCCGATCTCGGATATGCTCCAATAATGAAGAACGAGCGACTGTGCAAGCTAATACACGGCTGGGCTCAGAAACGTCCAACCTCACGAACTGATTGGTCAAAGCCTGAACATCCAAAGCAAGCGGTCTATCACCGACCGGAATATAGGCGAGACTGCCCATACTGGTTGACTTCCTACTCAAAGCATCGGCCACCACATTGGCCTTTCCCGGATGATATAAGATGGTGATATCATAGTGTTTCAACAACTCCAACCACCTCCTCTGCCTCAAATTCAACTCCTTTTGCTTGAACAAATACTGAAGACTCTTGTGATCCGTGAACACCTCACATGCCACGCCATACAGATAATGCCTCCAAATCTTCAACGCGTGAACAATGGTTACTAACTCCAAATCATGAACCGGATAGTTCTTCTCATGAATCTTCAACTATCGCGAAGCATAAGCAATGACCTTGCCATCCTGCATCAACACTAAACCAAGCCCAATATGAGATGCATCACAATAAACTGTATAAGGCCATGAACGTGTGGGCAAAACCAACACCGGTGTCGTAGTCAAAGCTGTCTTGAGCTTCTGAAAGCTCGCCTTACACTCGTCCGACCATCTGAACTAGGCACCCTTCTGGGTCAACATGGTCATCGGGGCTGCGATAGATGAAAACCCCTCCACAAACTGACGATAGTAGCCCGCCAATCCCAAGAAACTCCGAATCTCTGTAGCTGATGCTGGTCTAGGCCAATTTTTGACTGCCTCAATCTTCTTCGGATCAACCTGAATACCCTCTGCTGATACAACATGACCTAGAACTGCAACTGAACTCAACCAGAACTCACACTTCAAAAACTTAGCATATAACTGACTATCCCTTAAGGTCTGAAGAACCACTCTAAGATGCCGCTCGTGCTCCTCCCGACAACGGGAATATATCAAAATATCATCAATGAAAACTATCACGAACGAATCCAGACAACGCCTGAACACTCGGTTCATCAAATCCATAAAAGCTGCTGGGGCATTTGTCAACCCGAATGACATTACCAAGAACTCATAACGCCCGTACCGAGTGCAGAAAGCTGTCTTAGAGACATCGGATGCCCTAATCCTCAACTGATGGTAGCCAGATCTCAAGTCAATCTTCGAAAATAACTTGGCACCCTGGAGCTGATCAAACAGATCATCAATCCTCGGCAATGGATATTTATTCTTGATTGTAACCTTGTTCAGCTGTCGGTAATCAATACACATTCTCATCGACCCATCCTTCTTCTTAACAAACAACACCGGTGCACCCCAAGGTGAAACACTAGGTCTAATGAAACCCTTCTCAAGCAAGTCTTGCAACTGCTCCTTTAACTTTTTCAATTCAGGCGGGGCCATACGATATAGCGGAATAGAAATGGGCTGAGTGCTCGGAGCCAAATTAATGCAAAAATTAATATCCCTATCGAGTGGCATACCCGGTAGGTATGAAGGGAATACCTCAGGAAACTCACGAACAACGGGCACAGAATCAGTAGAAGGAACCTCAGCACTAGAATCACGAACATATGCCAAATAGGCCAAACACCCATTCTCGACCATACGCCGAGCCTTCACATAAGAGACAACACTACGGGTAGAATGACCAGGAGTCCTTCTCCACTCTAAACGAGGTAAACCTCCAAGATAGCGTGGTAAAATGATAACCAGTCCATCCCTAATATGACATCAAAATCGACCATGTCCAGAAGAAGCAAATCTACTCAAGTCTCAAGACCTCCAATCACCACTATACATGAACAATGGGCGCGATCCACCACAATAGAATCACCCACCGGAGTAGACACATAAACAGGGGCACTCAAAGAATTACTAGGCATGACCAGACACGGCGCAAAATAAAACCGAAGCTGCTCTACCACAAGCCAGAACAGTACCTGCACCTCCACCTCTAATACCTTTTCCTCCACCTTTAGCATCTCTACCTCCACCTCTAATACCTCTACCTCCACCTCTAGCTAACTGAGCGGGCTGGACGAGTCCCTCAATGAACCTCCTCACTCTCTCTCACAGTGGGAAGTATGATAGGAGCATGATGAGCCAAATCGATGAACATGGTCTCATACTGGGTACAGTCATAAAACCCTGCTGGAGACACTGAAACTGCCTCCGATAGACCTCTCTCTGAGTGATGGGGAGAAACTTCTCCAGAAATAGCTGCGTGAACTGTTCTCAAATCAAAGTTGATGACCTAACTGGTCTAGCCAAACAGTAATCTCTCAACCAAGTCTTGGCAGATCCAGACAAGCGAAAAGTAGCAACATCGACCCCATTGGTCTCCACGATCCCCATGCTCCTGAGAACCTCATGACAACTGTCTAGATAATCTTGGGGATCCTCAGAAGATGCACCGCTGAAAGTAGTAGTGAAGATCTTGGTGAAACTTATCCAACCTCCACAAAGCCTCCGAAGACGTAGCTGATCTATCACCGGTTTGTGATGCTGCTCGACTGAAGAAGCGGTACTTGACCTCGCCATTTGCGAAAGGACAGGAGTAGAGGTTTCAATCAGTATTGAGAAACCAAACCGCACGACAAGAAAGAACAAATGTGAAGTTTTTCCTAACTCTGTAGCCTCTAGGGATAAATACAAACGTCTCCGTACCGATCCCTCAGACTCTACTAAGCTTGTCTGTAAACTGTGAGACCCATCTAACCTAGAGCTCTGATACCAACTTGTCACGACCCGGATTCCCACCCTCGGGAGTCGTGATGGCGCCTACTAGTACGAGCTAGGCAAGCTAATTAATTTCACAATTTACCCTTTTTACTCATTTTATATTCATTAGCAATTTTAATAATAATAATAATAATATCTAAACAGCGGAATTTAACATAAGCGGAAGAAAGAAGCCATAAGTATTTCTGAACACGAATATCTAATACAACTGTTTGAACCTCGACTACCCAGAACTGGTGTCACAGTATCACAGACGGTCTAAGAATACTACAAATAAAGGTCTGACAAAAATAAATACAACATTGTCTCTGGAAATACATGAAAGAAACAGGAATAGTGGATGGAAGGAGACGCCAAGGCCTACGGACGCCTGCAGGACTACCTCGGGTCGCCTGATGAACAAGAATCAACAATC
>NW_017672863.1:134125-164607 GCF_001879085.1 Nicotiana attenuata
ACTGCTCCTTAACGTTTTCAATTCAGCGGGGCCATACGATATAGCGGAATAGAAATGGGCTGAGTGCTCGGAGCCAAATTAATGCAAAAATTAATATCCCTATCGAGTGGCATACCCGGTAGGTATGAAGGGAATACCTCAGGAAACTCACGAACAACGGGCACAGAATCAGTAGAAGGAACCTCAGCACTAGAATCACGAACATATGCCAAATAGGCCAAACACCCATTCTCGACCATACGCCGAGCCTTCACATAAGAGACAACACTACGGGTAGAATGACCAGGAGTCCTTCTCCACTCTAAATGAGGTAAACCCGGTAAGGCTAAGGTCACAGTCTTGGCATGAAAGTCCAAGATAGCGTGGTGAGGTGATAACCAATCCTTCCCCAATATGACATCGAAATAAACCATGTTCAGAAGCAACAAATCTACACGAGTCTCAAGACCCCCAATCACAACCTCAAACACCGCTTTCACTTTCGAATTTGGCTCCAAATCAATCGTATCTAGACATAATCGACTTAATAACATCAATAAACGCCAAAAAATCCAATTCCAATGCTTAATTATAACTTTCCAATCATTCTTTCCAAAAACCCAAGAATTGACCCCGAGCCCGCTTGGTCAAAACACGAGGTTCGGACCAAAACCGATCACCCATTAACCCATGAGCCCGAATATATAATTAGTTCCAAAATTCGATCCCAAAACGAGGTCTAAATCACAAATGATCAAAAGCCCTAACTCTACCCAAATCCCTAATTTTCTACCCTTAAGAACATGATTTAAGCCTAGAAATCTAATGGGTGTTAATGGAAATTGAAGAAAATGAGTCTAAGATTACATACCTATGAATTGGTGGGGAAATCTCCTTTCAAAAATCGCCCAATTTGGAGTTTAGATGAAGAAGTAATGAGTTTTGGTAAAAATCCCGTAATGGCTACTGTTTTTAAAACTTAAAATAACTGGGCAGAATTGGTCATCGCGTTCGCGATGAGTTAGGCCTGATAGGCCTTCGCGTTCGCGGAAGACAGCTCGCGTTCGCGGAGAAGTAACTCCTCGAGCCTTCGTGTTCGCGTCCAAGTGGTCGCGTTCGCGTAGGTACAATTTTCCCTTCCTTCTGACCAGGCCACAAGCCTTCGCAATACCAGGCCCGCGTTCGCGAAGGGTAGACCCCCAAAGCTTCACGTTCGCGACCTGGGTCTCGCGTTCGTGTAGAAGGAATTTTCCTTCAGCATAATTAACTCATCGTGTTCGCGAGGGTCCTCCCGCGAGCGCGAAGGAGAAAATACCAGAATACAAACAACTAAAAACCTGCAACTTTTTAAGAGTTTAAAACCTTTCGAAACACCTCTGAAACACACCCGAGCCCTCGGGGCTCCAAACCAAACATACGTACTAACTCAAAACATCATATGAACTTATCCATGCGATCAAATCGCCAAATTAACCCCTTAAACAACGAATCAAACCTCATAATCGATGAAATATTTCAAAACTTCTTAAAACATCAAATTTTGAATTTAAGGTCCGAATCACGTCAAACGGATTCTGTTTCTTACCAGACTTCACAGAATTATCTTAAACCACATATAAGACCTATACCGGGCGCTGGAACCAAAATACGGGCCCGATACCAACATGTTCTGATCAAAATTCATTTCCAAATCCTTTAAACAATTTTAGAAAATAATTTTCTTTAAAAATTCATTTCTCGGGCTTGGGACCTCGGAATTCGATTCCGGGCATACGCCCAAGTCCCATATTTTTGCACGAACCTTCCGGGACCGTCAAATTACGGGTCCGGATACGTTTACCCAAAATGTGGACCGAAGTTAACTTAAATGCATTTTAAGCCAAAATTTCAACATTTTCACAGATTTTTTCTCATAATAGCTTTCCGGCTATGCGCCGAGACTGCGCACGCAAAACGAGGTGAAGCTAAAAGAGGTTTTTAAGGCCTCGAAACGTAGAATTCATTTTAAAAATAAGTGATGACCTTTTGGGTCATCACAAATAATCATACAACATCTATCTGGAATACAAGGCAAATAGGATAATGTAAATAATTATGATGGAGAATCCATATGCCGCGATTCGTAACATGGGATGCAACTCACCCTAAAGTCCCCGCAATGGCGGTGACCTTGCGCCCAAAAGACCATCAGAAATGTATATACTTGCACAATAAGTGCAGAAGTATAGTATGAGTACATAAATCAACGTGTACTCAGTAAGTATCTAGCCTAACCTTGGGGAAATACTGATGAGAGGTCAATACCGACACTTACTAGTGGTCCAATAAATCAAGTATAGTATAAAGTAAACAAGTATAACGTATGGTAATTAATCAGTGAAAACAAGTATAGGTACAATGATCCGATCCTCCTCTGAACGGTAACACAAGTCCTCAAATATCGGTTACCTCCCCAAATATAGTATATATAGTATGGTCCCCGCAAGATAGGTCATCACAACTCAAGTAAGGAAAACTCATGGATACAATGGCATCTTGTCAATATTACGCACAATTCTGCTGTGGTGAATGACCCGATCCCATAAGAGTATTTCATGAAGTTGCCGAAGCGAACAGCTCGATCCCATAGGAGTGTGATACACGATACTGCCGAGGTGCACGACCCGATCCCATAATAGTGTTTTATTGAAAGGCCGCGGTGAACGGCCCGATCCCATAAGAATATGATACATGATCCCACGAGAGTCTATCACAACAATATCTTGCCGAGGCGAATAAGAGTGTGGTACATAATCCTGCCGAGATGAATCACCCGATCGCATATGAGTGTGTTACAATATCCTGCCGAGGCGAACAACCCAATCCCATTAGAATAATAAGCTTAACGGGTCCTTGACCCCACTCACGAATATACGTGTGAGTTATGAAGTCTAAGGAAGACTTTACGATAAATACGCACCACGTGGGAGAAATTCGTAGGGGAAGCACAATTTCCACGGCTAATCAAGTAGCTCGTCCAATTTCTAAAATAGGGAGTCCATTACTCTACACAAGTTTAATCTTAGGTCATAATGCGAAATAAAGTAATTAAACATGCAAGGATAACTCCAATAGCACATTTAAAATATGGCGTGAATCTTAGTTTACCCGGACATAATCAAGAATTCTAGCATACGCACGGACACTCATCACCTCATACTTGCGTAGCTCCCACAACATATAACACATAAGACATATAACATCTGCGGGGTAAATTTCCCCCTCATAAGGTTAGAAAGGAGACTTACCTTACTCTAAAATCCTATAATCGGCTCTAACGCCTCTCTAGCTCCTCAAACAGATGTCCATCGATCCGAAACTAGTCAATCAACATGCAAACCGATAAAAATATACTCCAATGCCTATAACTAATCAATTTGTAATAATTTTCAACTTTGCTCGAAAAGTCAACAAAGTCAACCCCCGGGCCCACGTGCCCGGATTTCATTTTTGAAGATTAACATTACCCATGATAACACAAAGTCAAATATATAATGTATTCCTAGTTTTGTGTCCAATTTCGTGGTCAAAATCCAAAAATAGTAATTTTTAGGTTTTTCTTCAAAAATCCCACAATTTCCTTAAATTTTTCATAGTTATATCCATCTATAACTCATGTATTTAACTTGCAAATCACTTACCTCGTATTGCTCGATGAAATATCCTCAAAATAGCTCCCCAAATTCGTCCAACACGAGTGAAAAATGAAAGAAAAGAGCCAAATCCCATCTTAAATCCAATTTTTCCAAGAAAATCCCGCTTTTGTGATTCCATGGTCGCTTCTGCGGCATAAAGCTCGCACCTGCGCTTCTACGCTCACACTTCTGCGTTGCCTCATCCGCAGGTGCGGTTCCGCTACTGCGGCAACACGACCGCATCTGCGATCCTAGCCCTTCCCAAAAAAATCCGCTTTTGCGCTTGCCTAACTGCTTCTACGGCGTCGCATCTGCGGTCCTTTTCCGCAGATGCGATTACATCAGTACTTGTTGACACCCAATTTTTTCCTATATATTTTCAATATGCAAAATAACTTCAAAATGGCACATATATGCATATGTAAGCATATTCAAGTGTTTTATTATTTTTTCCATAATTTTAAGGTTTTTAAATCAATTTATTCTTTTTAATCCATAAACCATAATCATTCAAATATATTTTGTAATTCATCTATTGGATTTCCATCTTTATGTCCAAGATATAGCTAAGGTAATTTTACAGGTTTTTACAATTTTGTTTAGTATTTTTTAAAAGCTAATTGCACATAATTGCAATATTAGCCTTTTAAGATTTAATTGTGTTTTATATTCATAAAATTAATTCCTGTATTTTTAAATTGTTAGTTATATGCTATAAATCATTTTAGTGCTTTCAAGTTATTTCCAAAAGTTAATTTCCTATTTTTTATAATTTTAAAAGGGAAAAATTGGCTATTTAAATAATAGCCCAATTACATTTTAATTTTAGCCTAAATCTGATCCCAAACTAAACCCAATTTCCCAGCCCAATTGCCATTCAGACCCGACCCCTAACCCAATTAAACGACCCAACCCGGACTCCATACCTAACCATTTCAATTCTGGTTGTTGATTATTTAGATCAACCACTATTCGCCCTTTCCATTTTAACCTTAAACGACCCCTTACCCTACCTCATTCATCACCAAACGCCGCCCTTGAATCCCCTTTCTCTCAATTCTCTTTGAAACCTCACCTGAACCCTAGCCGCCGCCATCTAATCCCACCCTAATACCTTCCTAATCCATGGCCCCTCGTGGTCATTTGAGACATGTATCAGCCTCCTAATGGCTTTGGGTGTTTGTTTCTGTGGTTTCCATGGCCAAACCTCGAAGGGGTCCTGGTCCTAGTCCTTGCTCGACTTTGTTCATGGCCTTTCTCCGGCCATCCATGACCTTTCTCTGGCCATTCATGGCCTTTCAAGGCCGATCCTTGACTTTTTCTTGTTAGATCGTTAACTTTCAAAGTCTTTCTCACTTCTTTTGGGTTTTCTGAAACCCTAGCTCTAAGAACTTTCAATTTTCTTTCAGATCTCTCTTAGATCTGTACTTACTATGAATTTCTTAAGTGTTTTCTCGAAGGATCTTCAACTTTTCTTTCAAAACGACTCTTCATTTTTTTCGACGATTAGGGTTTCCTTTAAGTTTTTCAAAAGATCTCTTCTCTGATCTCAATATTGTTTGTGATTTTGCTATGTTTAAAACGACTTGCTCATATTGTTCTTCTATCTATTTCAGCATGTTAAAAAACTTTAGTTCCTTTAGTGTTATCCGAGTTCTGAAACTGTTTGTTTAAATATGTACTTGTTCTTTGTTTCTGACTCTCTTTTCCTTGTTTGACTTGTTTGATTTTGAGTTCTTACCATCTCTTAAACTCGACTACTGCTGAAGCCCTAAATTTCTTAGAAGTTTTTCTCACTTATTACTACTGTGAGACCTTTACCTGTTTCTGATTTCTCTTACCTAATACTATGTTCTGCTTCACTGTTGATTCTATGTGACTACTTGACCTACTTGACTACTGTGCCTCGAATATTTTCCTTACTACTGAATCCTAGCTTATTTCTGCCACTACTATATGTTTGTGTTATCTCTTTTGCCAATGTGTTAGGCCTCTCATGTCTGATGCTTCTGTTCACTCTATTTATATACTGAAGTTTCTTCCTTGATTGATCTTGATTTGGTGACTTATTGCAAAAGCGTATTCTTTATAAACCCTAATTTTACTCGCCTGTTTAAAATTAATTGATTCCTTTCCCTTTACTGTGATATTTTACCTTGCTAAATCCTTTCCCAAAATAAGCCTATTTTGAACTTAGACTTGATTGTTTACTTCATGCTTTTACTGCCCCTTATATGGCAATAATCAATCTGTCCCAAATTGATTTCTTTCCTTAATTAAACCCGCTACTACCCGTTAAACAGTGATTCTTTAATTAAAGGGAATCACTTGTGTTAATTGATTCTGACTTGTGATTGTTTCCATATTTGTGTTAAGACTTTACTTATTACCTTACTTATCACGGGTAAAGATAGCTATAAATACCCACCTCCTTTTCTTTCAAAAGACATGAGCAACTTGAGTTCAAAACACACACTTACACTTAAAACTCTCTCTTTCTTTACTGTTACTTGTGCTGTTGCTTTGTCTAGCCGGCTGAAAGCCAAGGCTAGACTGTGGACTCTTGTTTGCTTTACCTTTCTGCACTTTGCTTCTCTACTGGTATGTCCTAGTTTACTCTTTGAGTCTCAACAACAATATGTTTCTTTAAGTTGCTTCAGTCTCTCATTCATGCTCACTTCTGCCAATGTTTCTGTAGTCTACTTACATTACTAGCATGCTGAAATATGCTCTCTTCCCCTTTTAGATTAATGTTTCCCTATGTATGTACTCTGTCAGTCGCTTGTTATGTGATTTGCTGACTTATGAATCCCAAACCCCATATCCCCTCTATGTGTTTGTGTTTCTTAGGTTGGTTTGTGGGCATGCCAACATCATCTATTGCTGTGCATGACCAAACCTGCCCCCTTCTGGGGTCATATGCTTCACACAATGTATTCCCAGAACCCCTCGACCCTTTGTGTAACTACTGATTCTGGGTATTTTGTGCTCCACTACTACTGTTTTTTTTCAAATCACCCTTTAATACTTACTATTTTCAACTCAGTTTTAATCAATTTCTGTCCTGCACTTCCACTATATTCTTAGAACCTAGGTACTTCCCCTCTTGTGTGAGCCTTGCTTTGCTGCCCTTGAGCTCCCTCTAAACTTGGACGCATAAGGGCTGGCCCTTCCACACTGCACTCATTTCTGTCTGGTTATGCAGACCTGGGTGTAAGCACTTCCTGGGGTCCCTTGAGACCCTTAGGGAACTTTGACACACCCAGGTATGAGAAAGGCTTTGAACATCATGGGCATCTGAAGTGATTAATTATATAACTCAGATAGGAAGTCAAGATCAGGCTTCTTTTGGTTGTAATTTCTTATTTCTGCACTTGTTTTTGTAATTTAAGTATTTGGTCTGTAATAATTTGTAACGAACATTGGGGTTGGCTAGTAAAAAGGGATGGGGCAATTATGCATGTTTTAAGGGTAGATATCCTGCCTATAGGATCTGTTTAATAAATTCTGCATGTTTTACTTTCACACTTAGATATCATGCCTATAGGATCTGTTTGATGAATTCTGCATGTTTTACTTCCACACTCAGACATCATGCCTATAGGATCTAAATGGCTATAATCAGACATCATGCCTATAAGGTTAAAATCAGCTTCGAAATTAGATGTCATGCTTGTAAGATTAAAATCAATATCTTTATAGAAATTATGCCCATAGGAATTTCGCTGTGGTCAAGTAAACCCTGCCTACTCCACTTCATGATCAATTAGATACCATGCCAATAAGATTAAAATCAGCTATAATAGAGAGCATGCCTATAGGACCTAAAACCAGTTTAGTTAAAAAAAATCAGTTTGACTCGTACTGTTCTGAATCAGTTTAAACAACTTACTCCTTTTAGCAATACAATTTAGAAAGCATGCCCATAGGATCCAATTGCTCGTTTAGAATTGTTTACTGTTTTACTACACTCCTAATCAACAATAGATATCATGCTCCTAGGACATCACTATTACGCCTAGGCAAGCCTTAGGTAATAATAATGATAAAATTTAATCCGCCTCTGTTTAATTAGAAACTGCTACAACCAGCAAGCAGGCCTGATTCAGACTTCTTATCTGAGCTACATAATGGATCTGGTTCGGACTCAAATCCCAAAATCATGGGTTCGCCATTGTGCTCGAGGCTTCAAATCACCTCAAACAACATCAAAACTATGAATCGAAGATCGAAACCTTTCTTTAAACTTTCAAAATTTTAAACTTTTAAACTTCGCCGAACACATCCGAACTATACTTAAACATCACGGAATGATGCCAAACTTTACGTGCAAGTCATAAATCATAATACGAGCCTATTCAAAGGCTCGTAATCCCAAACGGATATCGATAACACCAAAGTCCACTTTAAGTAAAACTTAGGAATTTCTAAAACCTTCAAAATGCCAACTTTCCACAATAAGCACTGAAATGCTCCCGGGCGACCCGATACTCAACCCGAACATACGCCCAAGTCCGAAATCATCATACAGACCTATTGAAACCTTAAAATCCTAATTCCGAGATCATTTACTGAAAGGTCAAACCATAGTCAACTCCTCCAACTTAAAGCTTCCAAATTGAGAATTTTTCATCCGAATCAACTTCAAACTTTCTGAAATTCAATTCTGACAACACGTACAAGTCATTATACATGAAGTGGAACTACTCAAGGCCTCAAACTGTCGAACGACGCACTAGAGATCAAAATGACATGTCGGGTCATTATATTCTCCCCCACTTAAACATACGTTCATCCTCGAACATGCCAAAAACCTTATGGGATTGACAAAAAATCACTGTTTAACACATTGTGCACCTCCTCATGCCACTACAACCCACGTGAGCACACTAGCTCGAGCCAGACTGAAGATCCTTCCTTTTACTTCAGCCAACAAGCCTTAGGACCAAATTCCAACATCCAAATTTCTCCACGAGACCTGGTTCCAACATACGATCACCATAAAAATCTCAACCCACCGTACCAAATATGATCGTGCACCCATACTGACATCACACAATGCACCACAAAATATGTCCACAATAACGTCCTCCGACTACATTAGCTGCAAATTTATGAACCAGATGCCCATAGTATACCTCATAACACATATAAGCCCGATCTCAACTCTAACAATACTGGAACGATGAAAGAGATGTGCAGGAACTCATAAATACCCGTCAAATCTATGATCCGTGGAGTTTCTTTACTTGACAAGAACCGTTACCTCATTCTGAACTGAATAGTGACCTTTTCTCTTTAATATACCTTATATTAATCCGATTGCACTAATTTTAGGTCCAATAACTTCGACTAACCCAGTACAAGCTACTCAGATGATAAGCCACCTCAAACACTGACTAAAATCTCATATGATGCCGCCAATGCGCCTAGAAACTACAACTCGAAAATGACACATACTGAAGAACGAACTCTGGCAAAGAACTACCCAGCCCGCGTAACGAATAAAATAGCCAACAGATACTATGAATCGTTCTTAGAGGTGAAAAATAGAACGCACTAAAATAAGTATAGGGAACCGTACTCAACATCTCACTATTGCAGCGTGCAACCCGATCCACACATGATACCGTTGCTGCGTGCAACCTGATCCAAATATCATACCCGTGGCGGCGTGTCACCTGATCCACACATAAAAATCAATAAGGAAATACCCATCGAGCCATAATACTCATACCTACGGTATGAGCCAAAATACTCATACCTACGGAATATCGACCACAAGCACACCAAGTGCAGAAATATGACTCTGGTGAGACGATAACGCCACTCGCTATAACTCAAGCACGACTAAGGTGCAATAATGACAAGCTACACTAGACGACAACACACGTGCGAATATTCAAGCCGTCTCACAACCCACATGGGCTAATATAGTATTACAGAAAATATTGGACGATAGGAATAACATCCAACACCCGAAGACTCCTCCATAAGCAATGCTAGATGTATGATCACATTTGGCCTGATGTAGAGCATACATTCACATTAGATCTACTAGCGGACCTCAAGCCAATTGTTTACCGTTAAAATGGTAGTAACAATTAAATTTGATTATGGGACTATAAAAATAAGTGATCTATTTTTATGCTAGTTGTTAAGCAGTTGATGCTATGTGTGAGACTTAGAAATGAGATAAGAGTTAGGAATAAGGTGATAACCAAACCAATAGGTTAACAATCAGGGCCTCGAGCTTGACGATTCAGGGGCCTTGAGGTCGATTCCGATGCTCGGCTGGGAGCTATCGAAGGCAGTTGGAGAGCGAATAACAGTTATAACGAAATCAACAAAGGCTATTTATAGCCAATGATAAGCAATAAATGATGAATAAAGAATAGAACACAATATATATTAACAATAAATGAGATAACGAAACCAAGAGGAAGTGTTAGAGAGCAGAGAGAATGTTTTAGTATATTTAGTATGGAGTCACCAGATGTTTAGAAAATGACAAGGATCCCCTTTATATATGAAGAGGGATCTCAACACGGTACAAGATGCATTAATTACAAAGATACGGTGCAGGTATAGCCACCTAATGCCTTGATTCGTTTTCAGACTAGTCCACTAGGCTTTGTTAGCCCTAGCTGCGCGCCTTGGGAACTCCCCATTTCTACCATAGCCAAGGTCAACATTGTCCCAAGGTCGAGCGTCGGCGAACCTCGAGGGAGGTAACTCGACCGTAGCCTTGTAGCCTCGAGCCTTCGAGATGATCTTCTGAGGTGCCTCGATGATGAGGAATTGGACCCTCCGATTTTACCGTATATAGATAGTCCCCGCATTTCTTGGAGAGGTGCGATAAGAAACGATTTTGACATCCAACTCTTCAAACTTCTCGTGATGATGTCATATTGTTGATATCACACTTATGACGTAAGCCTTCACGATAACTGGGACATCCCATGGACTTATCTTTTCAGCGTCATTCAACGCACAGCCGATCCTCGTCCTTCCAAGAGATAATATCGCTGCCGATTCAGTTCACGAAATGCATTAATTGCGCTTGCCGATACGTCTTTCAAGGGAATTGATGGCACCGTCGGTTGCATTTTTCAAAAGAGTATTGATTGCTCCCGCCGGTTACTCTGCCCTTTTTCTATAAATGGGGCTTTCTGGAGTCAATTCCTCATTCAAGTGTTCTTCAATCAGCCTTTCTCCCATTTCTTCTCTCCATCCTCATCCACTGTCGTTTCCTATGTATGAGGCCCATGGTCTCAAAGTTGCCTGGCGGCATTCTCACCAGTTATACCATGGCCTTTTCCCGTGGTCCCTCCTCATCGAGCGAGATTGCGCCAACATGTTATTGTTGTTGTTGTTACTGATGTCGCCGTTGAGTCCAGACGAGGAGATAGGGAGGCTGATCTCTTTCTTCTTGGGAAGGTGTTTGGACTATACACTGCTACTCATGAGGGCGTTCAGACTATACACCGCTGCTTACCCTCCTACCCCGGCCTGGTGTGGCACTTCACCCCTTTTGCTTTCCGTGGGGTGAAGTGGTACCTCTGGCCGGTAGCTTGCACGGCACAATGTCCCAAGAAATTGACTCAAAGTAGTCGTGCAAGTGAGGCCGATGCCTGCCAAATCTTTTACCGGGCCACGATCTTCCTAGCCTGGGGAAAGCCTTTTCTCTTTGGCGGGCTATGGCGTTTTCTCATCCCTTTCTGCCTCTTTGCTTTCCTCTTCTTCATCTTCCCACTTTCCTCTTCTTCATCTTCGCCCTCGGAGATATCATTCTGGAGGACCGAGATGAGACCCCCGAGGAGGTGGCGGTCGAAGACGCTGCCACCGAGGAAGCATACCTGAGGGGATGTCGCTCGAAGATACTGCTGTCGAGGGTAAACCCTCAAGAAGAGATTAGACTCTAGGCTTTTGTTGCATATGTACCTTTTTTTCTTCTTTGTTTCTGTGTAAGGACCCCTTGTGGGCTTTAGTAATCGAATGTTTATAAATGAAAAATGTTCCTTTAATTTGTCTCTGATGCATACTATTTTCCCTTTATTTATGCTTGTGTATAATCTAAGTGCATGACCCCATCAGTTGGTGTTAATGTCGAGCCTGGGTTGGACTGATAAGCTCAGGTCATCTGGACCCTGACTTCAAGTTGAATAAGAGTAGGGCTTCGAACCCCTAAATCGAGACTTAGCCTTTAGACCCTACGATAATCTTTGAGGGGGAATTCGCTCGGAAGCTCGAGAATGGAGATTGCCTTTAAGCTTTCGAGAGCAGTCCCCGAGTGGGGGTTTGCTCGAACCCGGCCCACCTGGGAACTCGTTTTGAAATTATTATAGATAGACTAATGGCGTTGTAGATAGATCTCGGATGAGGGTTCACCCGGATTTAGATGGTACCCCGAGACCAAACCCATATGAGTAGGGTTTAAGCGCTTATTTTCTTCTTGAGAGAAGACCTCGAGATCGGGTACCATCTCGGGACTTGTAATGATGTCGATGGTCTACTTGGAGCCTGTCTCCTTTTTGTGGAGGTCCTCGAGGTCGGGTACCACCTTGGGACTTGCAATGATGCTAATGGTTTCTTGGAGCCTAACTTCTTTTTGATGGAGGTCCTCAAGGTCGGGTACCACCTCGGGTCTTGCAATGATGCTGTGGCTTCTTGGAGCCTAACTTCTTTTTGATGGAGGTCCTCGAGGTCGGGTACCACCTCGGGACTTGCGATGATGTCGTTGGCTTCTTAGATCTTAACTTCACTTTGATGGAGGTCCTCGAGGTCGGGTACCACCTCGGGACTTGCGATGATGCCGTTGGCTTCTTAGAGCCTAACTTCCCTTTGATGGAGGTCCTCGAGGTCGGGTACCACCTCGGGACTTGCGATGATACTGTTGGCTTCTTAGAGATAACTTCCCTTTGATGGAGGCCCTCGAGGTCGGGTACCACCTCGGGACATGCGATGATGTCGTTGGCTTCTTAGAGCCTAACTTCCCTTTGATGGAGGTCCTTGAAGTCGGGTACCACCACGGGACTTGTGATGACACGGGGATCTCCATTCCCAAAACATTACATGGCGTTGCCTAATGTATGATATGGCCGCAAGGCTATCGAGGCGATTCTATCGGGACTCTGAAAATGGTAATAACAATTAAATTTATTATGGGACTCTAAAAATACGTGATCTATTTTTATGCTAGTTGTTAAGCAGTTAATGCTATGTGTGAGACTTAGAAACTAGATAAGAGTTAGGAATAAGGTGATAAACAAACCGATAGGTTAACAAAGGGGCCTCGAGCTTGTCGATTCGGGGGCCTCGAGGTCGATTCCGATGCTCGGCTGGGAGCTATCGAAGGCAGTTGGAGAGCGACTAACAGTTATAACAAAATCAATGAAGGCTCATTATGGCCAATGATAAGCAATAAATGATGAGCAAAGAATAGAACACAATAAATATTAACAATAAATGAGATAACGAAACCAAGAGGAAGTGTTAGAGAGCAGAGAGAATGTTCTAGTATATTTAGTATGGAGTCACCAAATGTTTACAAAATGACAAGGATCCCCTTTATATATGAAGAGGGATCTCAACACGGTACAAGATGCATTAATTGCAAAGATATGGGGCAAGTATAGCCACCTAATGCATTGATTCAGTTTCAGACTAGTCCACTAGGCTTTGTCAGCCCTAGCTGCGTGCCTTGGAACATTTCTACCATAGCCGAGGTCAACATTTTCCCAAGTTCGAGCGTCGACGAACATCGAGGGAGGAAACTCGATCGTATCCTTGTAGCCTCGAGCCTTCGAGATGATCTTCTAAGGTTCCTCGATGACGAGGAATTGAACCCTCCGATTTCACTGTATACACCGATTTCGATCATCCCATAATGGGCCAATAACCTCTCAAGAATCAAAAATGGCCCCATCCATGATACATAAGAGCGGCTAACAAATCCGGAACAAACTCCCACAATCCACTACCAAAGCAATAGAGCGCCTCTTAGTCATAATCTCTACCATTGGCGATGGTACCAAAATTTCCATACCTGATTTATATCTCTAACAATCGAATGACTAACACGTCACACTTATATGATCTTCTCGCGTGATATACCTCCACAACCTTCCGCACCAGGTAGTACAATCTGAACATTAATTTCCATCGACCATGCTATTTCCATAGTGCTAGTCAAGCATCCGCATTTCAATACCCAACACTTGTTCCACGAAACAGACCATCCTCAGGCTGCCCGAAAATGGTGCCAGCATATTCCGAACATCTGAAATCTACCTATGCTCCTCCGAGCTCGTGACGGTCTTATCGAAACCGAACCGTAACCTTGATCCTCAACTTCCAATTTATACCGCTCACTGCACCTATCCTGCCGCTACGCGAGAGTCCAAGAATTTCATCATAAACCCTGAACCACCAGTAGAATACACATTTAATTGGCTAGAACCTCTTTCACTCCACTTATTTCAGAAGAACAATTGCAACATCTAACCAAATTCACATAACTGCAGAAAATCAAACCTCAAGTTGCGGTCTAAACCACTATAATTCTTCCGAGATTCATTTAACCATAACAAGGCCATCAGATACTTCCAAATCAATCAAATTACGGTGGCTGTCAAGCCCGCACGTATAGCCACGAATCACCTGTATAGCTTAACATATCAAAGGAACTAGTCATTTCCACAACCATGCTGATTCAAACCATTACTAACTGACCCAACTTCTTCCAATTTACTCTTGACTGGCCTTCGAAATAATAATATCTACATTCAAACACAAAACAGACCTCAAACAACACTTACCCGTAGTGACCCGAATCATGAGACCACATCATCTTAATACCCATCAGCCATCTCTTACCCTCCTTATGCACTAAATAGTATCGCCAACTGATACACCCATCCTAAAAGACCTTCCGTGAATATAAAGTTGTTTCTCCTATTTCTCCAACACTGCACCATAGACCCGATGATAACATAAAAGTTCCCCAAGTACTCTTTACACTCTGCCGCAAAATCCAGTCCTCAGCCACATAACGAACCCAAAATCTTTAAATACCGCACATTAATTCTCAAACCCTCCAGAACCATTGTTGAGAGTTACCCACTCTGAACTGGTCCCGAATATATAACCAAAATCTAGTGCTCTGTTAGCACATGAACACTTTCAAAGAAGCAACCGGATGAATTCTTTTACTTGCCATCACAGCCACATGAAGCATAAATTATGAGTCATCCCCACCACTTGCACACGAATCAATAAGGTGAAATATAACACATATACGTCATATTTCCTTATCCAAAATCCCTCGTCCTTTTGGTCATAACTAATCAACCAATGCACCGATAACCATAAAATACGCAGGCACACAACCACATGACTCGCTTATAGATGGTGGGCTCCCCCACTTAGATTTACGCTACAACCATGTAGATCCAGACCCCACAACGACCTCTTCTTACCAGTTACCATGATCCTACACCGTTGCTCAGTCAAGTTGCTCATAAGTACTTGTTGGACTAATCATAACACATCCCGAATTATCAGCAACATTCGCATACTCGACCTCCTAACCGTTGTACCATCTTCTTCAAGAGATCCAAGCTTACACCGCAGTACATACAACCCATGTTGTAGAAAGTAGAACTCTTCGTAGGGGCCTCATCAAACCATGCAACCGCTAACCTGCTAACAGGAGATAACCTACCCGTGTAACCTCATATCGACCTTCTCCGGCGTCATTGCTAATGTTACATCCATCGTGAAATCAACTAATCTCCCTGGGTCCACAGTGATCCACAAGCCGTAAAAATCCCTTCATTCATTAACATCACCCGTAGGTCCAACAACGTGTTTGAAACTCAAAGCTGTATTGCACCCAAAAGAATGATCGAATGCTTCACTTTTTCCTACATTCCAATCAAGCCCTTCTCGCCACATTCAAAATTTCCTAAGCACATAAACCACCTTAGAGATCATCTCCCTTGATCAACACTGGAAATGCCGATTCAATCCTGAAGTCGCAACACACAACCATCTCTGATAACTTCCTATTGGGTTCCATCTCACAACACCGCGCCCAGAGGTAAACAAATGAAGACCAACATGCCGATGAGCCTCAATGCATTCAATCAAGGAAGACGACACCACAATATTAACAAGAATTCCACTAAATTAAGAGATATCAAATCTCAATCGTAAGAAATACTGATACTGGGCTGAAATAATGCAATACTCCTCCACAAGGCTACGATAATGGTTCGTCTGCATTCGCAGGGAGTAACATCCTGCACAACTTCTGTAACATCTTCACAACTTGGCGGTGCCCAATTAATAACAAGAACTCCACACCGTATAAGAATGAGTAGGAAGGAAATGAAGGCATAAGCTTCAATAGAATCAATTCGCACTCGAGGAGTTAAGAGGGGAGGTGGTCCTAATAGCCCTGTAGCCTCTCGAAGATAAGTACAGACATCTCTGTCCCGATCCACAAGACTCTACTAGACTTGCACATGACTCATGAGACCTAAGTGAACCTAACGCTCTAATACCAAATTGTCACGACCCAAAATCCATTATAGGCGGTGATGGCACCCAACGCCACCGTTAGGCAAGCTAACGATGAACTACCAACTTAATTATTTATTTTATTATTTTTGAAATCATGAATCCTATTAATTAATACAGTAAAATATGGAACTCATAGAAACATGTGCTATTCTTTACAAATTTTTGAAATAAATATATCCCAAGGTGAAACGATAATAACGTGAACTACAATAGCAAATATCCACTGGGAACCCCCAAAACCTGATGTCACAAGCGCATGGGCATCTACTAGAAGATACAATAATAGTATAACATTTGTGTGGAATACAAGACAGACATGATAATGTAAATAATTATGATGGAGACTCTGTATGCTACGGTTCGTAATATGGGATGCAGCTCACCGTAAAGTCCCCGTAATGGCTACGCCCTTACGCCCAAAAGACCACCAGAAATATATATACCTGTACAATAAGTGCAGAAGTGTAGCATGAGTACGTAAATCAACGCGTACTAAGTAAGTATCTAGCCTAACCCAGGAGAAATAGTGACGAAAGGTCGACATTGACACTTACTAGTGGTCCGATACATCAAGTGTAGTAGAAAGTAAATAAGTATAAAGCATGGTAATTAAACATTGAAAATAAGTTTAGGTACAATGATACAATCCTCCTTTAAGCAGTAAATGCAAGTCCTCAAATATCGGTTACCTTCCCAAATGGAGTATATATAATATGGTCCCCGCTAGATAGGTCATCACGACTCAAGTCAGGAAAACTCATGGATACAATGTCTTCTTGTACATATTATGCACAATTTTGCCAAAGCCAACTGCCCGATCCCATAAGAGTATTTCATGAAGTTCCCTAGGCATACGGCCAGTTCCCATAGGAGTGTGATACATGATAATGCCGAGGCAAATGGCCTGATCCATAAGAGTATTCTGTAGAAATACCGAGGTGAATGACCCGATCCTATAAAA
The DNA here is from genome assembly GCF_001879085.1 of Nicotiana attenuata. Lineage (NCBI taxonomy): Eukaryota > Viridiplantae > Streptophyta > Magnoliopsida > Solanales > Solanaceae > Nicotiana > Nicotiana attenuata. Next base: position 151,328 of record NW_017672863.1, read on the forward strand.
ATATGATACATGATGCTGCCGTGGTGATCAACCCAATCCCATAAGAGTGTGTTGCAATAATATCCTGCCGAGGTGAACAGCCGGATCCCATAAGAGTGTGGTACATAATTTTGCCGAGGCGAACGGTCCGATCCCATAAGTGTGTATTCTATTATCCTGCCAAGGCGCACGTCACGATCCCATTAGAATAAGAAGCTTAATGGTTCCTTGACCCCACTGACGAATATACGTGCGAGTTATGCAGTTTAAAGGAAACTTTGCGATGAATACGGACCACGCGGTAGAAATTCGAATGGGAAGCACAATTTGTGGCCAATCAAGTAGGTCGTCCAATTTTTAAAATAGCAATCCATTTCTCTACGTAAGTTTTATCTCAGGTCGTAATGCAAAATAAAGTAACCAAACAGGCAAGGATAACTCCAACAGTACATTTAAAACATGGCGTGAATCTTAGTCTACCCGAACATAATAAAAATTTCTAGAATACGCACGGACACTCGTCACGTCATACGTGCGTATGTCCCACAACATATAACACATAAGACATATAAACCTACGGTTCCGCTTCTGTGGCAACTCGACCGCATCTGCGGTTGGAGCCTTTCCCAACAAAACCCTCTTCTGTGCTTGCCTGGCCGCTTCTGCGGTGTTGCATCTGCGGCCCTTTTTCCGTAGGTGCGATTGCATCAGTACTCAGGCCCTTCAGCAATACAACAAGGTTCTAAAATGATCTGTGACTCGTCCAAAACACATCCGGGTCCCTCGGGACCCCGTCCGAATGTACCGACAAGTTCCATAACATAACGTGGACTTGCTCGAGGCCTCAAATCACCTCAAACAACATCAAAACTACGAATCCATGATCGAAACCTTTCTTTAAACCTTCAAACTTCACCAAACACGTCCGAATTATACCTAAACATCCCGTAACGACACCAAACTTTATGTGCAAGTCATAAATCATAATAGGAGCCTCTTCCAAGGCTCGAAATGACAAATGGACATCGATAATACCAAAGTCCACGTCAAGGCAAACTTAGGAATTTCTAAAACTTCAAAATGCTAATTTTCCACAATAAGGGCCGGAATGCTCCCGGGCGACCCGATACTCAACCCGAACATACGCCCAAGTCCGAAATTATAATACGACTCTATTGAAACCTTCAAATCCTGGTTCCGATATCGTTTACTCAAAGGTCAAAACTTAGTCAGCTCCTCCAACTTAAAGCTTCCGAATTGAGAATTTTCCATCTTAATCCACTCCAAACTTCCCGAAATTCAATTCCGACCACATGTACAAGTCATTATACATGAGGTGGAACTACTCAAGGACTCAAACCACTGAGTGACGTGCTAGAGCTCAAAATGACCAGTCTGGTCGTTACACATAATATCAAAGAATGAACCTAGACATCAATTTGAAAATTTCTTTTTGTGTTATCAAAATTACTTTTCTAACAGTCTCCCACATAACTCAAAAACAATATTAAGTAATAGAGTGAGATAAAAAGTTTCGCTGGATTTTCACAAATGTGCAAAATACGTCGAATTTGGTATCTCTTACGTTATGAACCAGATCAAGATAAAATAAGAATAAACTTACAGAACTATTGGTGAAGTTTAAAACTTCTATGAACCAAGAATTCTTTTGTAAGTTTAGTGTCTTATCTTTCACATTATACCGCCCCCCCCCCCCCACTTCGTTCTTGTCGTGGTTTTGCGCTAATAGGCCATGCGCGTGCCTGGTTTTCATGAGTGCTTTAGAAATTATTTGCCATTAATTTCATAGGAGCTGCCCCACTCTACACTCATATAGGTCTATCCATCAAGTGTATTCTGCAGCACAATACACCACCTATAAAAAGCTATGGATTAGATTAAGAGTTCAATAACTCAGCCTCCCATTCCTTGCAGTCTAGCACTATATATACACATCATAGGAAGGGGGATAATTTAATAGTGCACATTTGATCAACTAATGACTTGTTATTACCCATATGAACCTACTTCATGGGATCTCCTATCACATAGGTTGGTTACCATCATTGTTGATATAAGTCAAACTGGCAATGGTTCCACTGTCCTTGGTGTTTCAGATATTAATTTTCTTCCCAATGATTTAGTCAGAGGATCAGCTAAATTCACTTCTAAATTCACATAATCTATGCAAATAATTCCATCTTTCAGCAACTGCTTTATCACATTATGTCTCAATCGAATATGTCTACTCTTTCCATTGAAGGATTTTTTTTAGCAATGGATATTGCAGCTTGACAATCACAATGCATCGACACAGAAGAATGGTTTAATTACTAGTAGAATCAAGAGATTTTTAACTACTCAGCCTCACTGCCGGCCAATTCCAATGCCACAAACTTAGATTCCATGGTACGTAGATCTAGCTATTATTGTTCGTTTATTCGATTTCTTAGTTTGTTTAAATTTTGCACAAACTTCTCACTAATCAATATCTAAGAAATTAATATTTGAAATAAGACCTTTAGAATCCACTTTCTTAATATAAGATAAACTAACATTTCCTAATCTAGCATGCTATTAATTAAAAGAGTCAATCAAGTAAGCAGAAGAACTATCATTTTCATTTATAACATTGTGTACAAATAAGCCATGGTTATAATAACCCTTCCCAAGAAATTATTATTCTTGGTCAACACGATCTTATCATCGAAACAAACTTCTCCCCCACTTTTCCTAATAATCTCACAGAGATCAATTTGGCTCGGATATTAGGAACATGCAACACATCATTCAATGCCAAAATTTTGCCAGATGTGAGTTTGAGAAGAACTTTGCCTTATTGAAGAATTGGGGTAGTCCTTGAGTCACCAAGATATACAACTTCTTCTCCTTTCTCAACTTGGGTGTAAGATACAAAGTCTTATTTTGTAACGACCTGGCCGGTCGTTTCGAGAGTTGTCGCCTCGTTCCCCCATTTTCTTCTTCTTTTGTGTTCTACAACTATTATATGACTTACTGGTTAGTTGGTTCTGGTATGGCGTGATTTCAGAGTGAATTGAGACACTTAGTCTCTTAATTGAAAGCTTAAGTTGGAAAAAGTTGACCGGATGTTGACTTATGTGTAAACAACCTCGGATTTGAATTTTGATGGTTTTGCTAGCTGATACGCTCAAATTACACTTTAAGAAATAGTGTAAGGCGGTCGATGTCAAATGTAATAACCCAACAAGGTTGGGGTCGAATCCCACAGGGAATAGGTGTGAAAAGGTTACTCGAACAATGTGTTGCTTGACTAAAGTCGTAATTCTATTCGGTTAACGGTAACAAGAGTATGAATTAATAGTGACAAGAGTATGAGTTGAGTTTGTTTTGAAGTAACAACTAGTTGGAATATTGAGAGTGTAAATAATTGAATTAAAGAAACCAAGGTTGTGTCCCCTTTAATGAAGTGTAATGCTATCGGTGTTAATATGATATATTTCTAATGGAAGGTCCTTTTGGTATGCAAATGATGTCTAAATGACTACCCAATGTTTCCCAATAGTTGGGTGGTATTTTCTCTTTATGATTTTTCCAAATGTAAAAGAGTTGCAATTAAGAACAATCAATTATGCCAAATAAAACCCACTTATTCCTAAACTATTTTATTAAACAAAGTTTAAAGCCTTGAGTCTTTGATATTTACTTCTACCAAATTCTAACCCACTTTCCCAAGCAAAGCAAGAATTTAATGGCACTTGTTAATGTTTGAACCAACAACAATAAATGAAGAATGAGAAGTAAATAAATACCAACCAACCATTATATATATATTCAATGTTAAACACCCATTAACATAACACCCATTTAGGGTCCACAACCTTAGTATATAAAGTTAGCTACTCATACTAAAATACAAAAGCAAGAGAATATTAAATACCATAAAGCTTACAAAGTGAAGATTCTTGACCCAAAAGATTCCAAAAGTGAAGAATATTTAAGTCTTGGAATGTAGCTCAAAAACCAGACAAGCTGAGCCCACAAAATCCTAATAAATCTCTTTATAGTGGACTGAAAATCGGGACAGAAAACGGACAAAAATGCCCTTTCCGGTCAGATATGCGACCGCATTCCTGTCGCAAAGCATACATGCGGTTCGCATTTTGGACATCCCCATCGCAGATTGAAACCCTAGTTTCCAGGCCTTCATCGCATTCATGTTTTGCTGTCCGCATAGTAGAAATGCGATAGCATTTTGCATCGCGTTTTCTTCCTTCAGCAGCCTTCACGGTTGGTTTGCGGTCTATTTTGCGGCTCGCAAACAGGTTATACGGTCGTAGAATGGACCGCATTCTTGACGTTGAATTTTGCTCAGGAGTTTGTTTTGATCCGCGATCTCAGTGTAAATTATGCGGTCCGCATTGTGATTTTGCGACCGCATATCTTCCTTTGCGATGCCTTTTTTCTCTTTTCTTGTCTTTTTGTAACTTTTTGCTTTCATTTCCATGCTCTTGGGTCCTTAAACCTCATGTACTGCAAAAACACTAAAATTGCATAAGTAAAGGAGATAATCTCGTTCAAAACAAGCTAAAATCTAAGCAATTTGTATTGAAATGTGCCGAAATTCTCCGGCACATCAACACCCCCAACTTAAACTCTTGCTTGTCCTCAAGCAACTTCAAACAATACTGTCCTATTCTAGACTCCATTTACCAGACATGAAAGAATAGTGACCATGGATGGTGTTCGGTGTTAGTACTACAAGGAAAACTAATCAACTTGTGAAACTTTGAGCCTCAGACGATGTGACAAAATGCTGCCCTCAGCCGAGTGCACTTGCATTTGACTCAAAAACTCAACTTTTGTTCAATCCTCACAGTTCATGTGCCCTCACTAGAAAGAAAGTCCCAGGATCACAATATTTACAATGACAACAAAAAATGGACGAGTTCATAATTACCCTCACTCTCAGAAAAGAGTTTCAAGTGTTACAACATACCATACCATAGGCTTGCCCTTATTTTAATTCGCCGCTTAGTTTTAAGAACGCTCGGATGGAGATCCCATAAGGGCTTTTAAAGCTTGTAATGTAGGTTTATGGAAGGGTCGAATAAGCATTTGGATACAAGTGACTTCATCCTCCTTGAACACTACTCACATTTGCCATTCTTTTTGCGCTTTGTTTCTCTTTAACCCACATAGCCTCATTGGCATCTAGGTCCCACTATAGAACCACTGTAAATACCTCTTTAATTCTCTTCACGACTTCATACTTTATTTACATACAGATATTTCTCTCCTTTTTTTCTTTTTTTTTCATGTTTTTTTTTTGAAGGTTGAATAATTCAATCCACACACTTTGAGGTATGTGATCCTGTACTCAATGTACAACCTTACCAATTTCCACTTTGACACCACACCCCCAACTTAGGCTTTTAGCCTCATTCTCAATGCTCAATGAAGGACGGGTTCAAAAGAGGGAATTATTTCACAAAAGGGGAAAGTTTGTAATGAGGTAGCCAAAGAAGAGGCTAAAGGCTCAAATGGGGTGACTAGGGATATTAACTGCACAATGGGTGGCTTGAAAGGCTAACTGGTTTTCTAAAGATCACAAAGACTGCCTAAGGTCATCTCTCCAACCAAGTGTAATTATTATAAGCATCGAAAAACCAACCGGGCAAGTTCTAGATGGCAGAAGCAAACACAAGAAATATTTACACAAAGAACTCACACACATGGCACACGAACTGTTTGGCTCACATAGTTTGAAGCCCTCGAGTCAACACTTGGCAACTCAAAGCTTTCATCATATATACAAGTATAACTCTAGGTAGACATAGAGTCACAGAGCAGCCTCAAGTTCACACAGTTGATATATTTTTTTTATATATCTAAGGAAGGGTATATGCTATATACAGACACACATGCTTGAAACTAGACAATTACACCAAACGGGTCAAGATGTTTCATTCTACTGTCCTGGTTCTACTATTACACCCTTGGAAAAGAACCCGGCGAAGAAAAACCAAGGGGAATTCATTGCTAATTACTAAAAATGGATAACTATCTACTTATTTTTGTTTTATACATGCACAAGGGTATCATATTCACAAGGGTATCATAACTTATGCACTGAAATCACAAAACACTAATATAAACATAATCACGAACTACACAACACAACTTATGTACGAAAATTATACTAACATATACAGAGCACAAAATACACATGAGTGCATAAGTTTGTTTATAACACAAAGGCATGCATATGTACAACAGTTGCTAATGTCACAAAAGTACCAACAAGGCTACCACCCCCAACTGAATAGCATGCATTGTCCCCAATGCATAAAAAAAACAAAAACATGGAGTGTAAGGGGCTCCCTGAGGCGCACTAAGCGCTATGGGAGTCAGTAGCCTGCTCAGTGATGGTGGGGTCACTCTCTGATGCTGAGGCTGGGACCGATGAGAGCTCGGTCTGAGGAGGGACCTCGACTGCAGTAGGGATCTCTGGCTGGTCCAGAACTGGAGCTGGAGCTGGGACCTGTGAGCTGCTAGCCTCGCCCACTGATGGTTGAGTGGCCGATGGATCTGCAGGGGCGGCCAAATCTGCTAGCGAATGTTCGATTGCTATCTAAAGTTCTTCTTGCTCCACTTCCTCAACTGTCAGGGTAATAATCTGCTTGCCTATCTCCTGAGGGCCATCATCGTCCGAGAATCCTGAACTCTCCTCTTCCTCACTCGCATCTGCCTCCTCATCCCCAGACTCAGTAGATCGTCCGGAAACCTCATCATCAGGAATGTCAATGCGTACAGGAGGAGCTGGAGGCTGGGGAGTCCCGGCTGTAGGAGGGGCAATGTCAGTCATAAGTGTAGAGAAATCAAGGCCCAAGTCCGGAGCTGCTGTGCCTGCAGCCTGATCACCATCCGTGGGAAGGAGGGATGATAGATCGAACTCCAAGTTCTGCATCTTGTGGAGCTCGGCCTTCATAGAAGCAACCTCCTCCCTGAGGCCAGGCAACCCACCAACTTCACCGTGATCTATCTTCTCAACCCTTAACTCAAGCTGCTGCAAACGATCCCCATACACTAATTGTTGTTTTTGGAGAGCTGTCACTGAGGATTGCATAGGAGTCAGGGCTTGTTTGATGAGGTTGGGCAAGGTCTTCAAGAGCTGGTCTACCTTGGCATTGGCATGCTGAGCCAGGAGACCAATCTTCGAGACGGCTGGAATGGCAACAAAAGGCTGAACAGTGGTGGACTGAGAGGCAGGCTCTGAAGTAGAAGTGTATGCCACTGTAACCTGAGGAGTCAAAGGAGTCTGAGAGTCGGAAGGCTCTAAAGCAATTGGATCTTGAATCTGAACCTGTGATGGGGCAGCAGCATCAGTAATATGAGTGATATCAATGTCCTTCGTCTCCTTCTCGGTTTTATCATAGTGTGGCATGAGAGGGACCTTCACAGCTTTACAGAGAGCTGTGATCAGGCAAGGGAATGGAAGTGAAGTGGCATGCTGCTTTGCCCGGATCCCTATCTCTTGGGAGATCAGAGCTCCCACATTAATCTTGATGCCCGCCATGATACATGCAATGAGAAGAGCCTTCTCAATGCCTATGTCAGTCTCGTTCCGGGACGGTATCAGTCTAGAGGTGACAAAGCTGAGCCAGTATTGACCTTCTCTTGTGAGATCCTCCTTGTATATCCTGTGCCCAGGGTTGATGCAAGCAGGGGTTCCCTTTGCTATCACCGAAGCAATCCAACCACGCTCATTCTCCCTATTTGCAAATTTAGCTTTGTACTCAGCGGTGCCTACGCTCCAGTCAGGGAAGTACAATTCATTTATGGCTTCACTATCGCAAAACACACTCTTCTCCCGAACAAGGACAGTGCCAATAAAAATTCTGTTGCGTTTGTGGTGTGCAGTTCTAGAGGCTCCATATGATGCATAAATTCCCGCACAAGGGTTTCATTATACTCAGTGGGTGGCTCAGTGAAGCACTCCCATTTCCGTGCTTTTATGTTCTCCAGGATGTGGGGGTACTGTTCTTGCAGCCTGTTAAAGCTCAATTGCTTTTCAGCCAGGATTTTTCGCTTGGTGAGCCCTTCTCTGTACAGTTTCCTGGACCCCTCAACCCCAAATCGGAGGTGGAAGTCTTCTCCGCATTTCCTTCTTTCTTCAGACTCTAAATTAACTGAGGGCCTGAGCTCCTCCTCCTCAGACTGGGAGGGGCTTGGCACATTTGCCTCCGTCCGTAAACGTTTTGCTTGTGGTGCCTGACAACTGGATGAAGCCCTTTTAGATGCAGAGGATGGATGTTTATTTGGAGCCATATCTGTACAATGGTGAAGTATGAGGGACAACATTAGCAATACTGAGAAGAAACAGAAGAATTTAAAGGAAAAGCGGGAAATGCGACATAATATGCGGTCGCAAAACCATAATGCGGACCGCAAAATCATCGCAAATCTGCTTGGGCTCAATGGGTCTCAGTCTGCGGTGGGTTATGCGGTCGCATAAACACTATGTGGACCGCATAACCATCGCAGAACTGACTTGCTCACAACATACATAACAAAATGCGATCGCAAACTCCACCGCAAAGTGGGGAATGCGATTGCAAAACAGCCGCAAAATGCAAGGCTCATAACTCGATGGTCTGTTTCAGTTTGCGGTAACTTTGCAATCCGCATATCAATTATGCGATCGCAAAAGTCACTGCATTTCACCATCTTCATCAGAAGACTAGGGTTCAACTATGCGGCCCAAATGCGAATCGCATTTTGACTTTGCGGGCCGCAAATTTCGTCGTCCTCAGGATTCAAATAATCATTCCAACAATGGCGGGCCTATTTCTCTCTACCCATTACCCCAGATATATTTCCAACCCAGAAATGACTATGCTATGGAAAAACAACTACAAAAAGCAACACACAACCCAACTTTGCAGAACGGATCATAGAGAAGAAAGAAGAAGAAAGAAAAAAAGAATCTCGAACTGGAGAACTAGGGCAAAGGCACATACCAGTAAGTCGAGTGTAGGAACTATGGAGATTGTGAATGGGTTTCCGTCGTGTGAAGGATTCGATTACCTAGCCGTGCTTGCCCCCTTTTTTTCCTTTTCTTTGGTCCTTTGGTGTCTTCTCTGATCTTCCGTTCTTTTTCTCTTTTGTTTCTTTTGTTTTTTTTTATTAATTTTTTTTGAATGTGAGAGAGATGAGGGAATGCGACACCTACCTTTCATCTTTGTGATGGGAAGGGCATCGCATAACACATTATGTGACCGCATAAGTGTTATGCAGTGAGATCACGTGGCTTACAAAGAGGTAACAAATGCGGTGCATAATGCGGTAGCATAAGTGAAATGCGGTCCGCATAGTGCACCGCATTGTCGCATTCTTACTAACAATTTTAGCCAAATTCTCTGCTTTGGTTTGCGACCAAAATGTGGTCCGCATAGTGAAAATGCGACCGCATCTTTGTAGCAGACCGCACATGGTGGTTTTTCTTCCCTTTCTTGTGCATTCCAACCAAGTGTTGTGATCTTTCGAACCCCCTACACTCTAACACACACTTTAAATTGCTCAAGTAAATCTATCTATCAAAAATTAAAAATTCAAAGAACAAAAGAGTGTTGCCACACATGGGTTGCCTCCTATGAAGCGCTTGATTTAACGTCGCGGCACGACGAAGTTGATGTTCCTTTGGATTCACTCAATGGTCGGACACGGACCATCTTTTAGAGCCAGCTGCTCCACCAAATGTTTTTCTCCATGTGTGACCAGGTAATGCTTGATGCGTTGGCCGTTTACCTTGAAGGTCCGGGATCCATCTTCCGATGCCAGTTCCACAGCTCCATAAGGAGAGACATTGACCACTTTGAATGGACCGGGCCATTTTGATTTGAGCTTGCCTGGAAACAATTTTAGCCTTGAGTTAAAGAGCAAAACCCAGTCACCTGACTTGAAATCCCTTTTCAAGATCTTCTTGTCATGGACGAACTTCATCCTTTCCTTATACACAGCTGCACTTTCATATGCATGGAAATGGAATTCTTCCATTTCATTGAGTTGTGTCAACCTCAAATTTGCAGCTTCAGCCCAATCCAAGTTCAACCTTTTCAGAGCCCATATGGCTTTATGTTTCAATTCTACGGGTAGATGACAAGCTTTGCCGAAGACTAACCGATACGGGGAAGTACCAATAGGAGTCTTGTACGTCGTGCGGTATGCCCACAATGCGTCATCTAGCTTCCTTGACCAGCCTGTCCTGTTTGCATCAACAGTTTTTGCTAGAATGCTCTTGATCTCCCGGTTGGAAACCTCAACTTGACCACTAGATTGGGGATGATAAGGTGTGGCCACCTTGTGCTTGACGCCATACTTTTCTAGTAGCCCCGAGAAAGCCTTGTTACAGAAATGTGATCCACCGTCACTAAGAATGGCTCTAGGAGTGCCAAACCGAGTGAATATGTTGTTCTTCAAGAAGGTGGTCACACTCCTTGCCTCGTTGTTTGGTAAGCCAATTGCTTCAACCCATTTGGACACATAGTCCACAGCTACCAAGATATATTTCATCCCATAAGAGCTCACAAAGGGACCCATAAAATCAATTCCCCACACATCGAAGATTTCTATCTCCATCACAAAGTGCATAGGCATTTCATGCCTCTTGGAGATTGATCCTTGCCTTTGACATTGGTCACAAGCCTTGACCATTTGATTGGCGTCATGATAGATTGTCCGCCAATAGTAACCACATTCAAGCACCTTGGCCGCCGTTCGATTTCCCCCATGATGACCCCCAACCGGCGAGTCATGGCATGCTTTTAGAATAGGCATAATTTCTTTTTCTGGAACACATCTTCGGATGATGTTGTCGGCACAAATATGGAACAAGTATGGCTCTTCCCAATAATATGGCCGACAATCTCTCAAGAACTTCTTCTTTTGATAGGACTCCAAATCCTCCGGGATAAGGTCACTCACCAAATAGTTAGCAATATCGGCATACCAAGGAGCAAAAGTGCTAGATAATGCCAAGATGTGTTCATCCGGGAATGCATCATTGATCTCAAGATCTCCCTTTGGTCTCCCTGCTTCTTCAAGCCTTGATAAGTGATCCGCCACTTGATTTTGAGTTCCCTTGCGATCCTTGACCTCGAAGTCAAACTCTTGCAACAATAAAACCCATCGAATCAACCGTGGCTTTGCATCCTTCTTTGCCATGAGGTAGCGAAGAGCAGCATGATCTGTGTACACTATCACCTTGGATCCCAACAAATAAGCCCGGAACTTCTCAAAGGCATAAACAATGGCAAGAAGCTCTTGCTCAGTTACCGTGTAATTCATTTGCGCCCCATTGAGTGTCTTGCTTGCATAATAGACCGGGTGGAGAACCTTGTTGTGACGTTGGCCAAGCATTGCTCCAATAGCTACACCACTAGCGTCACACATGAGCTCGAAAGGAAGAGACCAATCGGGTGTGACAATAATAGGTGTCGTGGTGAGCCTTTGCTTCAATTCCTCAAAAGCTTTGAGGCATTTCTCATCAAACACAAATTTGGCGTCTTTCTCAAGGAGTTTGCACATAGGATTTGCAATTTTGGAAAAATCCTTGATGAACCGCCTATAAAATCCGGCATGCCCTAAGAAACTTCGAACACCTTTGACGGAAGTAGGTGGAGGAAGCTTGGAAATAATCTCGATCTTAGCCCGGTCAACCTCAATGCCATGTTTTGAAATTTTATGCCCCAATACGATGCCTTCATCCACCATGAAATGGCATTTCTCCCAATTTAGCACAAGGTTGGTTTCCTCACATCTCTTAAGCACTTGTCTAAGATTGTTAAGACAATGCTCAAAAGAGTCACCTACTACCGAGAAGTCATCCATGAAGACCTCTAGAAAATCCTCCACTATGTCGGAGAAGATGGACATCATGCACCTTTAAAAAGTAGCCGGAGCATTGCACAAACCAAATGGCATCCAACTAAAGGCAAAAGTTCCATAGGGACAAGTGAATGTCGTTTTCTCTTGATCCTCCAATGCAATGTTGATTTGGTTGTAACCAGAATATCCATCGAGGAAACAATAGAATGACCTTCCCGCTAGCCGATCAAGCATTTGATCAATAAAAGGCATAGGGAAATAGTCTTTGCATGTGGCACTGTTGAGCTTCCGATAATCCATACACACCCTCCAACCGGTCACCGCTCTTGTTGGGATGAGCTCATTTTTATCATTTTTAATTACGGTCATGCCTCCCTTTTTCGGCACACATTGCACCGGGCTCACCCAAGAACTATCGGCAATAGGGTAGACAACCCCGGCATCCAACCACTTGATGATTTCTTTCTTTACCACCTCTTGCATTGACGGGTTCAACCGTCATTGATGTTCCACACTTGGCTTTGTTTCACTCTCCAATTGGATCTTGTGTTCACAAATTCCCGCGGGAATCCCTCGGATGTCCGCAATTAAGTCCATCCAATGGCTTGCCTATGCTCCTTCAATATTTCCAACAATTGTTCCACCTGCACATCATTTAACAAAGAAGAAATGATTATGGGTAAAGTATCATTGGAGCCAAGAAATTTATACCTCAAGTGTGGTGGGAGCGGTTTGAGCTCTAGTTGTGGTGGCTCGATAATAGAAGGCTTTGCGGGCGGAGTGGCTCTATTCTCCAAGTCGAGAGAGAGCTTGGCCGGAGCATAAGTGTAAGATCCGAGCCCCTCCAATTCATTCACCGACTCCATATATCCTTCTATATCTTCTCCATCAAAGTTCACCAAAATAGCCGTCAATGCCTCACCGAGGCATTGTTCTTCCATTTTTACTTCCACCGCATCCTCGATTTCATCAACAACATCTAGCACCGAGATGTTCTCATACTCATGGGGTAGCTTCATGCCTTTGCTTGCTTGGAACGTAACTTCCTCATCATTTACTCGGAATTTGATCTCATTTCTTTCCGAATCCATGAGTGCTCTCCCCGTAGCAAGGAATGGTATCCCCAAAACGATAGGGATTTCCTTATCAACCGCACAATCAAGAATTACAAAATCGGCAGGCAAATGAAAGTTTCCCACTTTCACAAGAACATCGTCCACAATTCACACCGGGAGTTTGATTGACCGATCGGCCATTTGCAATCTCATACTAGTGGGCCTTGCCATTCCTAACCCTGCTTGCTTATAGATGGAAAGAGGCATTAAGTTGATGCTAGCCCCATTATCACAAAGGGCTCTTGCAAAGTCACGGGTCCCAATAGTACAAGGAATGGTGAAAGCTCCCAGATCTTCTTTCTTTTGAACTATAGATGT
>NW_017672864.1:0-76444 GCF_001879085.1 Nicotiana attenuata
CGGGTCTTTTGGACCTTTCGGTATTTAGTTTGGTAGTTTTTGGCGTTTTGTTTCGGTAAGGTAAGTTTAAACGTCTTTTACTAAACGTTTTAGTTTAGTTGTGGGGTATGAAAACCTCGAATTACGTGCTATGTGATTGATGATGAGGTGACACACATGCAGGTGAGTGGGCGGTGTGGGGGTGCGACCGTGTGAATAGTGACATTGTTATTTCTGTGGTATTGTGTAGCTATCTGATCTTTATCTGTAACTATGAAAATCTCTACGTACTTGAGCTATTGTGCTGTGATACATGTTAGAAACCATGTCTAGGCTACATGCTTATCCTGTTGGGACCCATAGTGGTCGTTTCTTGCTGTCATCTAACTGATTTCATTGATATTTCGTAGTCATTCATAATCATGCATTCATATTAAATCACAATCTCAGTTGTTATTCATTGATACATCATATCATTGTTTTGGGCTAGTTTCATAATTTTTTGAGCCGGTGAGTGAGACTGGAGAGATTGATGATTGAGTGAGGCCGAGAGCCTGATTATGAGTGACAGTTATGTGATCGGGCTGCACGCCGCAGCGGTTATATTGATTTTATGATAGCGCTTGGGCTGCAGGAGCTCCTCCAGAGTCTGTACACACCCCCAGTGAGCGCGGTTGATTATATTGAGGGATGGATCTTCCCTGGACATGGATCTTGTCCGAAGCATTATTTACTTGGAGATGGATCTTCTCCACGGGTTGGATTGGCATAGAGATGCATTTTCCTCATGTCGTACGGTATCACGTAATTCATGACTTTTCACACAGATTGATATATGGGCATAGAGAGATATTTCACACATGCTATCTGGAAAGGAAATGAAACATTTTACTTATTGTGGAAAGGATTTTCGGGAAATACTCCTAGTTTTCAGACTTATTCATATTTCAACGATTTCGGTAATGAATTTGGGTATCCACTGACATACTTGAAAGACAGAACTATTTGTTTTTGAAAAGCTATGAAAAAGCTGAGCATTTTACCTCTGAGTTACTTCTTTTATTGTATGCTTTACATTGTTATGAACTGTTGTTGGCTATTGGTGTTGGACCCGACCTATGTTCCAGCTCGTCACTACTTTCAACCTAAGGTTAAGTTTGTTATTTATTGAGCACATGAGTTCGGTTGTACTCATACTACACTTCTGCACCTTGCGCGCAGATGTTGGCTGTTGTTGTTGCTGTGTTCGATGGGAGCTGGATTTGAAGATATGCATGCTTTCCTGTTGTAGCTGCCTCTTTTCATGGAAGCATTAGATTCATAAAACTCTATTTATGTAATTTTCAGATAGATGATGTATTTATTTCATACAAGCTTTGTAAACTCCATTCATAGAAGCTCATGATTTGTACTACCAGTCCTTGGAAAATGTATAAGATTCAGATAAATTCTTTTGTTTAATTGTCCTATTAACTATTTTTGGAATTGGATAGTTATTAGTGGGCTTACCTAGCGGGTTGAGTTAGGCGCCATCACGACTAGTGGATTTTAGGTCGTGACAGATTGGTATGAGACATCTAGGTTCATAGGTTCTACAAGTCACAAGTAAGTGTCCAGTAGAGTCTTACGGATTGGTTTGATGACGTCCATACCTATCTTCGAGAGGCTATAGGACATGTAGGATATACTTCCCATCTTTCTTTCCTTATCATGCGGCATTGATTCAGCTTGAATCGTAACTCTTTGAATTCCTTCAACGCATTCATATGCGCATGTTTGCACTCGGTATAAGATGTGCGTCGATGGCATGTGATTCTATGGATGAGGTGCGAGATATGATTTCTGTGTGATGATGATGGGCCAATTTGGAGGACTTGAGGCCGGTTTTTGGCTATAGCTTGAGCACGAAGATTTCGATTATGTGAACACATGCTTTTGGACTTATAAGTCCGGTAGTGTCCATATTAGTGGAATTTGTGGCTCGATGAGTGGTTGGATGGCTATATAACGAGTATGATGTGACTGCGGGAAGTGTTCACATTGTTCGAATATGACGAAAAGAGTTGATTGAGATGTAAATTGGGTGTTATATTTCTTTCTTAATTAGAAGTATAATCTCGTGTTATGTGTGTGTTGGAGGATCTTTCATGTTGGTTAATTGTGGAACGAATTAGATTCCCATGTCTTGTTGAAGAGTTCAGAGTCAGGAAAATTAAGTGATTGCGTAGTAGTTGTGACTGTGGAAGGATATAGAAAGATGTCAGTTTGAGGCAAGGGTGGTCCTGAGGTAGTGTGACCCCTGTGTTGTTTTTGTGGAGAATTCTCCTTTACCGGCGAATTATATATGTTGCAACTTGAGTTTGGACCACTTGTGGAAGTTGGCTTGACTGTTACAAGGGTGAATGCGAGATTTGCACATGATTCGAGGTATTAGATGGGTTGTGTTACATGAGCTTATGAAGGATTTAGTTGAATCCTATTGCCGTATTATGGTAGTATGGGGGTGGCTATTGTAAGTTATTAGATGCTTTATTCCTTGGCTTTGAGCTAAGTGGGGTAGTCAGTTATTGATAAGTTGATTGCACGGTTATGTGTTGTATTGGATTTGGTATGAGGTATACTTGTGAGTAAGTTATGATTTGCAGAGGTTGAGATCGAGGATGACTCGAGTAAAGGAATTTCTTGTTGCGGGTTGTATTATGCTCTATGGGTATGTAGAAAACATGGAATGATTGAATGGTTATTCATGAAGGATGTAGTGTGCTTGGGGTAGGAATTCACTTGGTTGCTTAGGAGTGTGGATTACTCCCTTGGGTGTCGTTGTGCTAATGGGGCACATGTCATTTGGTCCCATTTGGTCGATTTAATTGAGATTTGAGTAGAGTGGATGACTCTCGAGAATGATTCTAATGGGTTCAAGATTTATATGTAGCAACTGGGAATTTTCAAGATTTGTATATGGATAGAAATTGAGTTTTATACTGGATGGTGTCGAGACTCGCGGTAATTCTATATCATTGTGGATTATATACTTCATTATCAAGGAGGTGAAGGAAAGAAGTTTTAGGTTCACATATGGTATCTTTAGAGTGGGTGTATCAGTGTTGGTGACTTGGGGTGCTAAAAGAGAATACAATAGCTTATGGGCCTTCGGGCGGTGTGATTTTATTCTAGGATCTTGTGGGGTGAATTTTGGTTAAGGATAGTGGTGTTCTGTCAAGGAGAAATGTCAACTTCAGGGTTATTCGGAAGGAACTCGGAGGAGTAGAACAGCTTGATAGTAGGATTGGATTAGCACGGTAATGGATGTGACCGGTTCCTTGGGGTACTTATGATGTGGCGAGTCTCTGCAGGTGTTTCGTGGCAATGCTCTTGGGTCTGGGCGACCTGCGTGGCTTGGCTGAGCTAGAGATATTTAGTTCTAATGGCTTGATTATGTGAAAATGGGTTTCGAAGAGTTTTCAATGGTTACTACCATGGTTCGAGGTGTATATTTCCTACTGGTGTGTGGAACATGTTGCGAATAGGGATTTTCTCCTGGATGAGATCAAATGGAAGGGTTTCTAACTGGTTGAGTATGTAGTTGCTTGTGACTCGGGGTAGATTATTAAGTTCTCGTATTTTTCATATAATGGCATGGTATATGCGGTGTGTTGTGTAGGATTGAGATTTGCATGAGCGACGTCACAGTTCAGTTTTGAAGGGAAGATCATAAAATTCTTAGGCAGCATGGAAGGTTTCAGATGGCTAGGTAAATGATATTACTATTTGATGTGGCTTGATGAGAGTATACATTTCAGAAGGGGCAATGTGTTTTGATTTGTGGATACTTCATTGGTATTGCGGCACTCTCCTAGTTGATCGACTGTTGATATTCCAATTTTTCTTTGTGGCACGGAAGAATTATAGAAGTATTCCTTGTGGGATGATCGTGTATGGGAGATGTGTTAGACATTCGGGCGGTGGAGTTGGGATATGAAATGGTGATTCGTGTGTTCTATGGATTTGGAGACTGTGAGTTCTTAGGAGCAGATTTTTTTCATGGTTGTGGACTGTGAAGTGGTGGCCGAAGCTAGCCAGATAATAGTATGTGTTATGATTCACTCATTGTGGACTTTCATAGGGTTATTTATCTATTTGTGGGTGACTAGAGCTGATGTGGGGGTCCATTGGTAGGCCCAATTAGGATGTGTATTTTACACCGAGACGGATTGGTTGGCTCCATACTGCTATTATTGATGGATGTGCCATTCAATTGTTGTTGATCTTATTCGAGCTCTGAAATGATCTGTGAGTTACTCTTCTATGCTACGAGGGAGTTGCGATTCATGGGTTATATGCACACGGTGTGGTTCTATTTTGTCTTTGTAGCGGAATTTGAGCGAGATGAGTATTTGGGTATTGCATGATTGATTGCGCATTGGCTATGTTCTTTCCGGATTGTGGTATTGTATTATTTCCTCCGTGGCTATGGTAATGTACTCTGGGTACTTGATGTCGCATTTCGCAAGGTTATTGATTTTGTGCAGGGTGGCTCAAGGTATATAATATGGACCAGTGTTAGGATGGGGTCACGCATTGTAGCAGAGTTATATTGAGCTATGATCCATTGTGTTAGATTCGTGTGTTTTTGGTTCTGTGGTATGTGATAGGTTCTTAGCATTGCGTTGTGGTGGTACCCATTGACCTTGCGGGACGGTTCTCTTGTTTGAGTCATTTTCCATGTTTGAGTACATTTGGGATGTTGCTTATTGGTGCACGGATTGCACGGGTTGTGGCTTTAGATTGTATTGATGTGTCATGTCACTAGAGTGGCCGTGTTGGATGAGATGAGGTGATTGGACCTAGAATGGATACTATCGGAATTGATTACAGCATGGGTGGAAGGATAATATCGAAAGTCGGCTTAGAAATTTACCATAGTTCTTGTCGAATGAGAGAGAGCTCCATGACTTGTTGATCTGATGAGTGGTTATGAGTTTCTGCATGTTTCTTTCATCATCGGTAGTGTACGAAGGTTTCAGAATGAGGCTTTGTATGGTATGAGGTTTATTACCGGTATTGGGTTGTTTTGAGTAGCTACTGTGATTGGAAATTATCGCTATGAGTATTTAAGTTTTGCGGTATTTCATGTGATTACATATTGGGTTATGCTAAAGGCTTGATACAACTTATTCAGACTTATACAGTGTGTAGATGCGAGACTATGATCTTATAGAAATTCCGGATGTTGGAAATTGGTTCTAAGGTTTATGGGCTAGGTTGAATTAAGAAATTTCAGTTATGTTGTGTTATCTGACCTATACGGGATAGGGTGACGTGGGATCACCCCCGCATATGTGCATGGCAATGTTACACTGCTGTTTGATCGCTTTGAGAACAACTCTAGGCACGTTAGAGGACGAACATATGTTTATGTCGGGGAGGATGTAGCGACCCGACCGGTCGTTTTGAGAATTTACACTTAGCTCGGTAGTTTACGGGCACGAGTAGCTCCGTATGATGTATTATGACTTATGTGAATCGTCGATTTTGGCTTTCAGGTTATTCGAAATTTATTTGGAAGAAAGGTTTTAAACTAAGAAGCTTTAAATCGGAAGAGTTGACAAAGTTTGACCTCGGATTGAGTTTTGATGGTTTCGTTAGCTCCGTTGGGTGATTTTAGACTTAGGAGTGCGTCCGAATTGTGATTTTGAGGTCCGCGGTAGAATTTGGCTTGAAATGGCGAAAGCTTAAATTTTAGAAAGTTTGACAGGGAGTGGACTTTTTGATATCCGGGTCGGATTCTGATTCCGAAAGTTGGAGCAGGTCTGTAATGTCCAATGTGACTTGTGTGCAAAATTTGAGGTCAATCGGACATGATTTGATAGGTTTCAACATCGGTTGTGGAAGTTTTAAGTTTCGAAGTTCATTGATTTCGAGTTGAGGTGTGATTAATCATTTCGATATTGTTATGTGTGTTTTGAGGCCTCGAGTAGGTCCGTGTTATGTTATGGGACTTGTTGGTATGTTTGGACGGGGTCCCGAGGTGCTCAGGCATGTTTCAGATTGATTTCGGATCATTTTCCTTCATGTTTTCACTGTCGGTAGCTGCTGTTTGCTGTTGTTTCAAACCTTCTTTGCGATTGCGAAGATTGGCACACGATGGCGTAGTATATCAGAGGAGTTGTCCTTTTTCCTTCATCGCGTTCGAGTTAGTGGCATCGCGTTCGCGAGCCTTTGTGAGGTCCGGGCATCGCGTTTGCGCCCTTATGTATGTGTTCGCGTATGGCAGAGATGAGAAGCTGGGACTTGGGATTATACCTTCGCATTCGCGAAGTATCATACGCAATTGCGTAAGGAGGAGCTGTTGTGAATCGTGTTTGCGAGGACTATGTTGCGAACGCGTAGAGTATTTGGTGGCAGATTCATTTTTGTTCATCGCGAAAATGATGGTTTTCCCGCGTTCGCATAAGAGAAATGCCTAGGCAGATTATAAGTACTCTATTTCGAGGATTTCGGCCATTTTTACATTTTTGGAGCTATGGAGCTCGGATTAAGACTATTCTTGAAGAAATTTTCACCATATTAATTGGGGTATGTGTTCTCTACTGGGTTCTGGTTATATTTCATGAATCTATCTTCGGATTTAGCTTTTTGGTTGATGAATTTTAAAGAGGTAATTGGGGGTTTTGGACTAAAGTTTCATAATGTGAACTTTTGAGTTTTGAACATCGATTCAGAGTCAGAATTGAGTGAAACTAGTATGGTTGGACTCGTAATTGAATGGGTTATTGGATTTTGTGAGTTTTGACGGGTTTCGAGGCACGGGCACGAGTGTGATTTTTGGCCATTTTTGGGTTTTGATTAAGGATTCGATCTTTATCATTTGGAATTGTTTCCTTGGGCTTTATTTAATGTATTTGAGTTGCTTTTGGCTAGTTTTGAGCCGTTTGGAGGTCGCTACACGTGTGATGGTATTTTTGGAGCATCGCTTGGCTTGTTCGAGGTAAGTAACTCTTCTAAACTTAGTGTTGAGGGTATGAAACCCCGAATTACGTGCTATGTGATTGATGATGAGGTGACACACATGCTATGTGATGAGCGTATGGACGTGTACCGTGTGAATAGTGACTCAATTATTTCTGTGGTACTTTGTAGTTACCTGATCCTATATATAACCATGAAATCTCTACGTACTTGAGCTATTGAGTTGTGATACACGATAGAAACCATGTCTAGGCTACATACTTATCCTGTTGGGACCCATAGTGGTCGTTTCTTGTTGTCATCTCACTGATTTCTTTGATATTTCGTACTCAATCATAATCATGCATTGATATCATATCTCAGTCTCAGTTGTTATTCATTGATACATAATATTTTAGGCTTTTAATGACATTGTGAACCCGTGAGTGAGACTGGAGAGATTGATGCGTGAGTGAGGCCGAGAGCCTGATTATGAGTGACAGTTGTGGGATCTGACTGCACGCCGCAGCGGTTATATAGATTTTATGATAGCGCTAGTGCTGTAGGAGCCCCTCCAGAGTCTGCACACACCCCTAGTGAGCGCGGTTGATTATATTGAGGGATGGATCTTCCTTGGACATGGATCTTGTCCGAAGCATTATTTACTTGGAGATGGATCTTCTCCACGGGTTGGATTGGCGCTACTCAGTACTGAGCGACTGTTAGTCAGTTGATGTATATATTCCGGGCTGGATCTTCCCTGGGCCGGATTGGCCATATATAGTACAGAGTGATTGGGCATGATGAGCAGAATGTGTGAGACAGTGAGATTGAGTACTCTGAAAGTGTGAGTACATGATTCATCTCTGAAATACATGGCACAGGCATGCACACATGACATACAGGCATAGAGATGCATTTTCCTCATGCTGTACGGTATCACGTCATTCATGACTTTTCACACATATTGATATGTGGGCATAGAGAGATATTTCACACATGCTATCTGGAAAGGAAATGAAACATTTTACTTATTGTGGAAAGGATTTTCGGAAAATATTCAATGTTTTCAAAGTTATTCATATTTTCAACGATTTCGGTAAAGAATTTGGGTTTCCACTGACATGCCTGAAAGGAAAAACTTTTTTTTTGAAAAGCTATGAAAAATCTGAGCATTTTTCCTCTGAGTTACTTCTTTTATTATATGTTGTATGTTGTTATGAATTCTTGTTGGGTATTGGTGTTGGACCTGACCTATGCTCCAGCTCGTCACTACTTTCAACCTAAGGTTAGGTTTGTTACTTATTGAGCACATGGGGATGGTTGTACTCATACTACACTTCTGCACCTTGCGTGCAGATGTTGGCTATTGTTGTTGTTGTGTTCGATGGGAGCTGGATTTGAAGATGTACATGCGTTCCTGTTGTAGCTGTCTCTTGTTCATGGTAGCATTACATTCGTAAAACTCTATTTATGTACTTTTCCGATAGAAGATGTATTTACTTCATACCAGCTTTGTAAACTCCATTCTTAGAAGCTCATGATTTGTACTACCAATCCTTGAGATATGTATAAGATTCAGATAATTTCTTTTTTTTAATTGTCCTATTCAAAATTATTGGAATTGGATAGTTATTAGTTGGCTTACCTAGCGGGTTGGGTCAGGTGCCATCACGACTAGTGGATTTTGGGTCGTGACAACAGTCAAATGTTCGATAATTTAGCGGGTGGAAGATTTCAACATGACGAAGAGTTGCAAAGATTATTTGAGTTATTCGTTAAGATTAGTTATATAATTATATTAGCTATTTAATTCAAACAATATAAGTTTATTATATAAGGTATTGTGATATTAATATCTTGGATTAGTACTCCCCTTTGTTTGTTAAGATTTAACGAGATATACTATGGTTTTATGAATTAAAATTAATATGTTTTGTTATTTGCGTTATTTTTTGGTCGAATGTAGTATTTATTATTCACAGTGGCTAAACTTACCGTTATAGTTTGTGACTTTTAGCGCCAATTTAATAGGATATACCGGCAATAACGATACAAGGATAAATTAAGACGTTTATAGAGGGTGTTGGCACAAGTAAAGGTTTGTTTTGAAGACTGACAAAGGAACTCAGACATGAATCAGGTCCATCCTAGTGGAGCACAGATATGGATAGACTTAAGCATGTGAGATGCACGTGAAGGAGATAAACTTAACTTGAAAGAATTAATATCTCCCGATCATGATCGAAAAGGTTGCATATTGGATAAGGAGAAGGACTCCTTACTCAAAGAGAACACGGTTTAAGAAAGGGAAGGAGTTAGAGGTTAAGATCAACTAGAACTCTTCCACCAAGGAAGAGTAGCATCAGATCTATTCAATAACTCTATAAATATTAGTGTTGTTCTATTTTACAGGTAACACACATAAGCAGAAGTTAAACGTGAATAGAGAGCAAAATAGCAAGGCAATTTTGCAAGCAGTTCGTGTGTGATTCAAGCGTGCAAACCTGAAGCTACTTGAACCAGATAGAAGAACCAGTTCCAAGTGTCTGTCTTTTATTCTAGTTCAATTGTAGTAGGTGTTTTTATATTGTACCTTTCATCTTTATCTAGAAGCAACTGTATTAGCTACTTAGAGTTTTCAAGTTAGAGTTAACTTGAAGTTGTTGCAACAGTTGAGGATGTGTGCTACAACGGGATTAGAGTTAGTCCTAGGTTTACAAAAGAGTTTTGTAAATGCAGTTTTTGGCGCAGTAATTTTAGTGGAGAGTTTGGGAAAATCCTACTGGAAAGTAGGTCGTGGTTTATTCACCTTTTGATCCATGTGTTTTCCACGTAAAATCTTTGTGTTCTTTAATTTCTGTACTTGTTATTCCGCAACAGTAGTAGTTGGAACACATAGAAGAACTAGGTCCTTCAATAATCAGGATAAGCGAAAAATTAGACACCATACAAATCACCCCCCCCCCCTCTTTTGTGGTATTGAAGTATAGAACATCAATTGGTATCAGAGCAGGTTATCCTTGAAGAGGCTAACACCTTAGGAACAGATCAAGATGAGTGCACCACCTGGAAACAGGGAAGGACAATCCACTGCAAGGCCTCCACTCTTTAATGGCCAGTACTAGTCGTGGTGGAAAAACAGGATGAGAGATCACATCATCGGAGAGGATTATGAACTATGGGACATTGTTACTGATAGTCCCCTGGCTACTACAAAGAAGAATGCTGAAGGGGAGGATGTGCCAAAAACTGGAGCCGACTGTACTTTTGAAGATTTGAAGAAGTGGGAAAAGAATGCCAAGGCCAAGAAATGGCTTGTGTGTGGACTAGGTCCAGACGAGTACAGCAAAATTCAAAGTTGTATTACTGCTAAGGAGATCTGGGACACTCTACAGGTGGGCCATGATGGAACTCCTCAAGTGAAGAGATCAAGTGGAACACTGTTGTATTCTAAATATGAGAATTTTACCATGAAGGAAGGAGAAAACCCTCCAAGATATGTACACAAGGTTCACAACACTTACAAATGAACATAAGTGTCTTGGAAGAATTATCCTTGAAGAAGACAAGGTTGAGAAAATTTTGACAAGGGTTTTGCCAGTTACTTGGGAAAGCAAAATCACTACTATTCAGGAATCAAAGATCATTGCCACTCTCAAGTTGGACGAGCTAATTGGAAATCTCACTGCCTATGAACTTAGAAGGCAAACCATGAAGATGGATGAACCCAAGAAGGAAAGGAGCCTGGCTCTCAGAATCGATGAAGGTGCAGATCTAGAGGAGGATGAAATGGCTATGATCACGAGGGATTTCAAGAAGTATCTAATGAGAGGAAAGGGTTCTTCAAGAGGTGCAACTTACAACAAACCAAGGGTCCCTGAAAACAGACCAAAGAGGGCTATTATAAATGTGGTAAGACTGACCACATGATCAAAAATTATCCTCAATGGGAAATTGAATGGAAGAAGGAAAGGGCTGAACGAAGAAATAGGAAGAAGGAACAGGATCATCCCAAGAAGAACAAAGGATCAACAAAGGCTATGGTTGCTGCTTGGGGAGAGAGCTCATATGAGGATTCAGAAGATGAAGATGGAGATGAACAAGCACTTATGGCCATTGGAGAATCAGATGAGGAACCAGAGGTAAGTGTGATTCATCTCAAAGACAAGATTAAATTTTTGTCTAAAGAAAGGCTATATGATTTACTGCTAGATTTCATGGATGAATCTAAGGTCATAAACAATGAAAAGGAACGGTTGTCTAAGGAATGTGTAATCTTGAAAGGTAAGTGAAAAAATCTGAAACTCAGGGCTAGTGAAAGTGATAGTAAAAATGCTAAGTTAAAGAACCAGGTTCTTGAACTTGACACCACTGTGCTAGAGCTTAGATCTGAAAATTTCAAAGTAAAATTAGGAAAAGGTAAAAAGAAAGCTAATCACGCACATCTCACCTTAGAAGAAAATCTAGGAAAAATGAAGGATGAGTTGTACAAAAGGGATGAGCAGATAAGAGTCCTAAAAGAAGATCTAAGCAAGGTTAAGCATGAACTAGACAAAACTTGTAAATGGAATAAGTCCTCTGATGCACTATCATGGCTACAAGAACACCATAGTAGTAATAAGAGAGGAATTGGCTATGGGACCCCTGCACCTAAGTGGGATCCCAAAAGCTAGTATGTCACATTTCCTGAGAACAAAATCTACACACACTGTGGTAAGACTGGTCACTACAAAAGTGAATGTAATGCAAAAAAAAAAGGCTAGTCAAAAGAACAAAACTTTTGTTCAAGGGAAAAATAGGCTGCCAGGATGGGCTAAAAAGAATTTAATTCACCCTTTTGCCTATAGAAAGGGACCCAAACTAGTTTGGGTTCCTAAGACTAACCCCTGATTTCCTTTTGCAGGTCCAAGTGAAGGGGAGCAGCCAAATATGGTACATGGATAGTGGCTGCTCAAAGCATATATCTGGAAGCAAGAACCAGTTCCTTCTACTTGAGGACCTAAAAGGAAGTAATGTCTCCTTTGGAAATGGTAAAAAAGGTAAGATCATTGGGGTTGGAAAGGTAGGTAAGACAGACTCACATTCCATTGAGAATGTCTACTTGATAGATGGCTTGAAATATAGCCTAATCAGTGTATCTCAACCATGTGACAGAGGTAACTTGGTAGCATTCACCTCTACCAAATGTTTTGTGATAAATCTTACCACTGACAAGATTGTTTTGCAGGGAAAAAGAGTAAACAATATATACATTGTAGATTTGTCCACTCTTTCAGAAAATGAACTCACTTAACTAAGTGTGTTGGACAATGATCCCCTCCTTTGGCACAAAAGACTTGGACATGCAAGTCTAAGTCAACTCAACAAATTAGTCTCCAAGGACCTGGTGATAGGGCTTCCTAACATCAAGTTTAAGGAACACAAATTTTGTGAGGCTTGTGCAAGGGGGAAGCAGGTAAGATCCTCTTTCAAAAGCAAGAAAATGGTAAGCACTACCATGTCGATGGAACTGGTTCATATGGATCTCTGTGATCCAATGAGAATATTAAGCAAAGGTGGTAAAAAATATGTGATGGTGCTTGTTGATGATTACTCTAGGTTAACTTGGACATTGTTTTTAACATCTAAGGATGAAGCATTTGACATGTTTACTTCTTTTGTTAGAAAAACTCAGAAACAACTAGGTAATCAACTTGCATCAATTAGGTCTGATCATGGAACTGAATTTGAAAATGCTAAGTTTGTTGAATTTTGTGATGAGCATGGCATAGATCATAATTTTTCTGCCCCTAGGACTCCTCAACAAAATGGAGTAGTTGAAAGAAAAAATAGGACACTTGAAGATATGTGTAGGACTATGCTTCTTTCTAGTAAACTGACCCGTAGCTTCTGGGCAGAAGCTGTAAACACTGCATGTTACATCGTTAATAGGTGCATGACTAGACCTTTTGTAGAGAAGAGTCCCTTTGAGTTACTTAAAGGGATAAAACAAAATATATCCCATCTTAGGGCATTTGAATACAAGTGCTTTGTGCACAACAATGGAAAGGACTCCCTAGGTAAGTTTAATCCCAGAAGTGATGAGGGAGTATTCTTGGGATATTCTTCACATAGCAAAGCTTATAGAGTGTAGAACAAATGAACTATGTGTGTAGAAGAAAGTGTACATGTCGTTGTTGATGAAACTAACATTCTTTCTGAGAGACAGGAACATGAAGATGAAGCGATTGGGCTGGTAAAAGGTTTAAATGAAGTCACAGCCCAAGCTGAAGCTACACAAGAAGAAGGAACATGTGATGGAACATGTTCTTCCATCCAGGGCAACATGACAGGGGGAACTGAACAAAGAATAATTGGATTTATTTCCCAAATAACTTGTCCATGAGCCTGTTCCTCAGGAACAAAACATGGGAGAAACATCAAACAGAAACCAGTTGGTTGTGAAACCTTACAAGTATCAAAGTTCTCATCCCATTGAGAACATAATTACTGATCCAACTTCTGCAATTAAAACTAGATCTCAATTAAAGAATCTTTGTGGTTTTGATGCTTTCCTATCTCTTATTAAACCTAAAAATGCTGCTGAGGCTTTGCAGGATGCTGACTGGGTAAATGCAATGCAAGATAAACTCAATCAGTTTGAAAGGAGTCAAGTTTGGCATCGGGTTCCAAGACCCAAGGACAGATCAGTAATTGGCACTAAATAGGTCTTCAGAAACAAACTTGATGAAGATGGAACTGTTACAAGGAACAAGGCAATGTTGGTGGTTCAAGGTTATAGCCAAGAGGAGGGCATAGACTATGATGAGACCTTTGTTCCAGTTGCAAGGTTGGAAGCAATAAGACTCCTCATAGCTTTTGCTGCATACATGGGATTTACTCTTCACCAGATGGACATCAAGAGTGCCTTCCTAAATGGTTACTTAAATGAATAAGTGTTTGTCAAACAACCTCCTGGGTTGGAAAGCAAGGAGTGTCCGGATCATGTATACAAACTAGACAAGGCACTCTATGGACTCAACCAGGCTCCTGGAGCATGGTATGAACGAATATACAAATTCCTGCTTGAACATGGCTACAAGAGAGGTAAAATTGATAGAACTCTATTCTTGAGGGAAAAAGGTAAGGATCTTCTTGTAGTACAAATATATGTTTATGACATAATTTTTGGGGAAACCACTGAAAAACTAAGTAAGGAATTTGCTAAACTTATGGGGAGTGAATTTGAAATGAGTATGATGGTGAGCTTAATTTCTTCTTAGGCTTACAAGTTAAACAAAACTCAAATGGAACCATGATCCATCAGCAGAAATATGCAAAAGAGTTGATTAAGAAGTTTAAAATGGAAGAATCAAAGGAAATAGATACTCATATTGCAGCAACCACAAAATTGGATATAGATAAACCTGGTTCATCTGTTGATCAGAAGTTGTATAGGGGTATGATTGGTTAACTTTTGTATCTTACTGCTAGCAGACCTGATATTGTTTTCAGTGTAGGGCTTTGTGCTCGATTTCAAGCAAATCCAAAGGAATCCCACTTGACTTTTGTTAAGAGAATATTGAGATACTTGAAAGGCACTACTGACCTTTGCCTTTGGTATCCATAAGGTAGTAACTTTAACCTAGTAGGATATGTTGATGCGGACTATGCAGGTTTTCCTGTGGATAGGAAGAGCACCTCAGGTATGGCACACTTCCTTGGTTCATTTCTTGTGTCATGTGCTACTAAAAAGCAAAATTCAGTGGCCTTATCTACTGCTGAAGCTGAGTATGTTGCTGCTGCTTCCTGTTGTGCTCAATTGCTGTGGATCAAACAGCAGTTGATGGATTTTGGTATTTAAGTTGGTTGCATCCCTATTTTTTGTGATAATACTAGTGTTATTAGTATGACTAAGAACTCGGTTCATCATAAGAGAACTAAGCACATAGATATTAGACACCATTTTCTGAGGGACAACTATGAGAAAGGACTGATCACTATAGAATTTTTTGCTACTGATAAACAGATTGCTGACATATTTACAAAAGCACTGAGTAGAAAAAGCTTTGAAAGGAACATGTTAGAACTAGGGAGGATTAAGGTCACCTAATGGAACCAGTTCAGAATGCACAATGAAAAAAAACGAAAAAAAATGATTTTTTTTTTAGGAAATCTGGAACTTGTGTAAATATCTAGATTAATATTTGCTCAGTCTCATGCGGTAAATAGTGTACTCCTGCGCCATATATTAATATGACTCACTGATCTCTAACAAAATTTCTTCTATTTTGGCAAATTGAGGCACGATCAAGAGGATTCTTAGTGAAGAACCTGGTTCATCAGTATTGGTTCATCTGAATAACGAGGTATGTTTTCTACACTCTGCATAATTAGAAATATTAATATTTAATTCATGAGCAGAGTCCTACCTATGTTCAAAAACTTCAAAAAACCTATCCTTTTGAGTTTGAACCAGTTCCGTTTCAATTAGACTCCCCACCGTATTAAAATGCCTAGATTCTAGGGAAGATTAACAGCCTTTTCAACCTGAAATTTCAGAGTGATTGAACTTTGAATTGACTACAGGTCATTGGACATTAAATAACCTTGTCCCTTTAAAATCCATCATCATCATCACTACCACTCCCATAATTCTCAAAACCGTCAAAAACTTTTTTTTGTTCGCTACTCTTCTCTCTTCTAACTCTCTAATCAAAATTTTCTCCCTGAATTAACGAAGATGACCAACCCTCAAGATAACCCTGGCACACCTCCACCACCTACCCCCTCTGATTCCTCCAATACTCCTCAACCCAGCAAAACCCCCCAACCTAGGAGAAGGCGAATGAAGATGCTTGCTCGCAAAATTGTGGCTACAGGTGCGCTTTCAAAGAAACTGGACGCAAAATTAAAGGCTAGTCAAGCCCAAGATTCTGAAAATTCTGATGACTCTTTCAAGTTTGCGAGTGAGGGGGAAGGAACTGGGTCTTCTGATTCCGAGCAGGCAACATCTTGCAAAATCCCCCTTCTGAGGTATGTTCTGTTCTAGTTGAAAATTTGGAGAATCGTTTTGTTTTGGTTGGGTCTGTTGTGAATGTGGAGACGACTGAGTCAAGCAGGAGAGGAGGTAAAAATAAAAGAGGAAAAGAAACTGAGAGTGAGAGTGTTCCTAGTGATGTGAGGGGAAAAGGGAAAGAAGTGGCTGATTCTTCACGCACCTTTGAAGCGGTTAAACTGGCTATATGTGGAGCTTAGCAAGAAAAGGTAGTAGAGAGTAGCAAGAAAACAGGGCGAAGTGGTTCAGGGGAAGCTGCTGAAGGGCTTGTCAATCTCAGTCATATGCAGATGGTTCATCTATTGAGGAGACCCTAGCAGACCTTCTGAAGAAGGTCGGTGCAAGCTATAACCCCAAGAAAAGGAGAACTCCAACACCAAAAGCTCCTAGCACTGCAAAAACTACCAAGAAAAGAGAGGCTACTTCTACAACAACTGCTGATATTCCTCTACCAAAAGGAAGGGTCATGAGTAGTAAGTTGAAGAAGAGTGAGGGTGAGTTGCAAAAAGCTATGGAAAAAAGCAAGAAGAAAAGAATAGACAAAGGGAAAGCTAAGGTTGCAGAGCCTGTTGAGGCTGTTGCTGTGGATGAGATGGACCCGGTCCATCAGGGTGAACATATAACTGTGGAGGTTCAGACCCCTAAGCCCAAGAAGACCAAGACTTCCTCCAAGAAGTCTTCATCTGTATCTAAGACTGCTGAACCTTCTTTGGCTAAATGGACAAGGTCTACTGTGAAAGCCAAGCAAGTTAAAATCACTAAGGAGGAAGATTGGAGTGGTGAAGAAGAGAGTGAATTTGACAATGAACCAGATAAGCTGGCCAAGTTTTGCAAATGAACCATCTTGAAGGGTAGACTTTTGAAGGATTTGGAGGAACCAGGGATGGTCGACTGGTTGATGCTCTAGCTGTTAAGGGATGGAAGGACATGGTCCTTCAGTTGGATGGTAGGCTGGCAAGGTATGAGATTATTGAGTTCATGGGCAATGCGGAGGTCAAGGATGGCAGAGTGACCAGCCAGGTGAAAGGGGTTCAAGTGTCTTATGATGCATAAAGGCTGGGTGAAATCCTTGACATTCCTTCTGAAGGGTATGATGACTACACAAGGCAAAAATGGCCAAGTCTGGACTCCCTTACTACTTCCCTTGCCATTACTAGGTAGTTCTTTGATAGCACAGAAGTGAATGAGGCCAAGGTTGTGTATAATAGTGCAATGAAGTCATGCCACAAAGTCCTGTTTGAATTTGTCAACAAGTGTTTGCTGCCTAGGCAGGAAAGAAGACACATTGCTAACTAGATGGATTTGGTTTTGATGGAGTGTCTTGAAAGAGGGCGGCAGATCAACTGGCCTGGATTTATGATCAAGTTGATCGATAGGGTTATCAATGGTTCCAAGGCCCATGCCACTCCTTATTGTTTTATTCTCACTACTGTTCTTGCTCGTTGTAAGGTTCCACTGAAGAAGTGGGAGATGGCCACAAGCAAAGACCATTTTGGAATCAATACTTTTATTGCTTGTGATTATGAGGTCAATGCCATTCCCAATGAACCTGGTTCATCTAAAAGAACACCTATCATTAGCAAGGTTAGAGCTCTATTGCAGGAGAGTGGAGCAAAGGATGTTGAGATAGCTAGGCTGAAGACTCGTTTGGCAGGGTTTGAATCTGAGAGAGATGCTCTCAAAACTGAGCTCACAAAGGAAAAGAAGAAGAATGACGAAATTCTTCAAGACATGTTGCACCTTCTCCAAGCCAAAACCCAACCCTCTAGTTCTCCCAAGCCTTAATTTCTTTAGCCTTCATTTCCTGAACCTTGTCCAGACCTTTCAGTGACCCAGATTAGGGATTTTTCTAGTTTTGCTCATGTTTTAACTATCTTTGTTTCCTTTTGTGGATTGTGGCAGAATCGTATTCTCTATCAATGAAGTTTGTTGTTTTTGCTCTTGTTGAGTGTTTATTTTTCCTTGATAGTTTGAATATGTGTAGTTCATTACTGATGATCAATCCATGAATGCATTTGCAGTTGCCCCAGTGGCCATGAGTAATTTTTAAAATTTGGGAATCACACTTTGTTTATGCAACTTTTCAATGATGCCAAAAGGGGGAATTAAAGATATTGTGCTTTATATTCTGAATAGTGATGTTTATAACCTAATGAACCTGGTCCTTGATGATAAGTGAAAATTTTCTAATTTTGCATTGATGTTGAGCTGAGTTCTGGCAGGGCCTAAGTGTATGAAAAGCACAGAGTTTGTCAACATCAAAAAGGGGGAATTTGTTGGCCCAAGTAAAGGTTTGTTTTGAAGACTGACAAAGGAACTCAGACATGAACCAGGTCCATTCTAGTGGAGCACAGATATGGATAGACTTAAGCATGTGAGATGCACGTGAAGGAGATATACTTAACTTGAAAGAAGTAATATCTCCTGATCATGATCGAAGGTTATATATTGGATAAGGAGAAGGACTCCTTACTCAAAGAGAACACGGTTTAAGAAAGGGAAGGAGTTAGAGGTTAAGATCAACTAGAACTCTTCCACCAAGGAAGAGTAGCATCAGAATTCTAGTCAATCTCTATTTACTAACTCTATAAATATTAGTGTTGTTCTCTTTTGCAGGTAATGCACATAAGCAGAAGTTAAACGTTAAT
Organism: Nicotiana attenuata; assembly: GCF_001879085.1. Classification (NCBI taxonomy): domain Eukaryota; kingdom Viridiplantae; phylum Streptophyta; class Magnoliopsida; order Solanales; family Solanaceae; genus Nicotiana; species Nicotiana attenuata. Next base: position 18,616 of record NW_017672864.1, read on the forward strand.
TGAGAGCAAAATAGCAAGGAAATTTTGCATGTAGTTCGTGTGTGATTCAAGCGTGCAAACCTGAAGCTACTTGAACCTGATAGAAGAACCAGTTCCAAGTGTCTGTCTTTTATTCTAGTTCAATTGTAGTAGGTGTTTTCATATTGTACCTTTCATCTTTATCTAGAAGCAACTGTATTAGGTACTTAGAGTTTTCAAGTTAGAGTTAACTTGAAGTTGTTGCAATAGTTGAGGATGTGTGCTACAACGGGATTAGAGTTAGTTCTAGGTTTACAAAAGAGTTTTGTAAATGCAGTTTTTGGCTCAGTAATTTTAGTGGAGAGTTTGGGAAAATCCTACTGGAAAGTAGGTCGTGGTTTTTTCACCTTTTGAGCCAGGTGTTTTCCACGTAAAATCTTTGTGTTCATTAATTTCTGTACTTGTTATTCCGCAACAGTAGTAGTTGGAACACATAGAAGAACCAGGTCCTTCCATAATCAGGTTAAGCAAAAGATTGGACACCACACAAATCACCCTCCCCGCCCCCTCTTGTGTGGCATTGAATTATAAGACATCACAGGGATATTTTAGCAATAATATTGCCATTAAAGAAGATTTTTAGAAACAATTTAATTGACTTTACTAGCCATTAAAATGGACGCTAAAGGGTCATACTAGTACATTTTTAGAAGAGATATTGTTGCCACTTTAATTGCTACAAAACAATTATCGCTAAAGGTATGGACTTTTAGCGATAAATGTTTTGAATTTAGCGGCTATAAAAATGGATTTTAAAGGAGCATTATTAGCCGTTTTTAGAATGGGTTTAGCAGCCATAATAATTGCCGTTAAAGCAAATGAGTATTAGTGGAAATAAGTCATACCTTTTATCAGCTTTTGTCAGAAACGCCGCTAAAGGCTTTACCGACCCCGCCTTCAATGGCTAAACACCAATTGCCGGTAAATAATATAGTAGCTATTGTTACTGTCGCCAATGCTGTTTTTTATTGCCGCTAAAGCCCCTTTTTGTTATTGTGGGTGAATATCATTAAATACCTTCAAGCCTGATTAGCTCAATAAAGTACTTCTGATAAGTCCTCAAAATTGCTCTTCCACCTAACCATGATAGCATCCAGTTGATCCATTCCCCACTCAGGTTTGTCAGCATTTCGCTCCACTCTTCTATACTAAGTGGTGAGACCCAATGTCTCATTCTTTCGTTATGGCTGTAGATCATATTACTGACGCCCACAAAGTAGTCGATGGTGGCCTCTCGCTGGAATAAATGTTCAGTAACCCAGATGTGAAACAGCAAGTTACACCCTTTAAAGAAATCATGCCTTCGTGCACATGCAAAAAAAGCCCTCAGAATCTCAGCTAACATCATCGACAACGAAGTAGCTTTAAGGTTGCCACGGAAGGTTGCCAGAACCACAGGTAATAGGTTGATATTTATTCGACGCCTTCTCTGCGGGAAAACTAATAGTCCCAATAGTTCCATTGAGAAAGTGATAGGACTGAGACTCTCCCACGTTGCTTGGTCACATTGAAACTCTCCTGAATACCACTCATAGCTTTCACGATGCCCAAATTTGTCGAACAGTTGGTCGAGCCTCATCCATCCCTTCTCGATAGTTTTGAGACTACTACTGTTGGCTAGGCCTAAAGCATCCAAGAACCAGTAACTGGGCATAGTAACTGGCAATATCGGCTTCCTTCCCCTAAACAGCAGCTCCGAGAAACTCGTGACTTCCTCCAGTGTCGGTACTAACTCACTGTCGGCAAATTTGAACACCACCTTACCGGGATCCCAAAATTCTATCAAAAGACCAGTGAGCACCATGTCCACTCGGATGTTCAGCAAAGCAGTTAGTGCGTCCGAACCTCATCTCCGTGTTCCTGGCGAATATTTTTCCACCACTTTTTCAATTTATGTGGTGCTCCCATTACCATGTTAATCTCAGGGACATTTCGGTTGACTTCCACTTTCTGAGGTGGAAAAGAAAGAAGTTTGGTAAGTGTTTGCTTCAGATTATTAAGTGTCTTGTCAGGTTTGTTTGTCTTTCATAGAAATCATGTCGTTAGGTGCATGATTCGTTGATATTAGAGTGGCTTTCCTAATTGTGTGTCGATGCCAAGGACCGATTCCTCTAAGATTTATGAAGTATGACCTATTTTTACTAGAGCACAGTGTTTCCTACTTTGGAATTGAACTGAAGGCTGCGAGAAAAGTTATATAGTTGACCTGACAAAACCATTCTCTGAAACTAGAGAGTTTTGAAAAGAAAGTTCGAAGGGGTGTAAAAGACAACCCTCGTGTGCCATTGTGCTTGATAGTGTACGTCAAAGACTCAATAGGAAGAGATGTGATGACAATGTACATAAAGTAGTAACAGACAAAAGTGTTGCAGCAATAAGCATGAAGAGCAAAAAAAGCAGGAAGCACGTAATTGCAATATTATCTACAATTAAAGAAATGTACAAATAAATCTAGATGGAAAATTAGTCTAAGTCTGCTAAGATCAGAACCTATGTGTGATATCCTAGCATAGTTGCCATTTCTTGCACCCTATTTTGCACTAGTCAAAACAAGATTCAACTTGTGGTTTCTCTGTTGTTGATAAAACAGAGTCGCCACCTAATATTTAAAGGTATACTAGGGTACCTATTTAATTATTAAGTCATATTATTTATTAGTCTTCTAACCTGTTAGATTATGTGTAAGGGTTCTTATTCTTCTAAAGGGGAAGGTGTTAGACACCCCGTAAAATCTACCCGAGGTAGATCCAAAGGACTTAGACTAGAATTGGAATCAATTGTTCGTACTATGCCTTAACTAGTATTCTAAAAATATGGCTTACCGTATATTGGGACATTATTCTTACAACGGGTAGATCTAACTCAAAAGATATGGAGTAACAGAGAAAAATAACGTTAGCACATATACACTTGAAAAGCTTTTGAAAAGAGATATAAGGTGCTTGTATTTAAAAAAGTATGTGAAAAGGGAAAAATTAAATTATACACTTGCTCCTAAAGCATGAGTAAGCCTAAATATACCTTGATCTTTTAAACTTGAAGAAAAGCCATCTTTTTGAAAATCCATTTGGGGCGGCAGCACTTCATATGTTTGAGATAAATTGATTCTCTTGTTGAAGATAAGTTTATGATTCAGATCTGATTTTCCTTTTAGAACTGAGGCTGCCGATTTTTCTAAGCTTTGGGCTTCAAAAACTTTTAACAAAAAGAAGGTGAGTGAAAATATGGTAATGATATAAGTAATTATAATTGGCGAACAAGAAGTTAGTTACTAACTAATTCCTTTAATCCTATGTTATTTAGGTCTTGCCTCAGTTTTATATGACTTTAAGGTATAAATTAAAGCACGTAATCCAATATATAAGTGTTGCATACATGTAAGATAGAACAATAACAAAGGTTTAACAATAATGCAACACGGTAGTGTACTAAACTAGCGAAGCGGTAAACAATAATAAAGGAGTTTGGAGGGAAAGGATTGGACTCTTGTATTTGGGACTCAAAGAGGGAGGCCGAGCACTAAAGGGACGGCAACAGCTGACTTCAAACTTCCAAAATGCAGCAATACTAGGCTTGGGCCTGAGTTCCTTACAGGCCCAAACAAATGTACATGTCCAAAATAAAGAGAAAGTCATTAGATACTTATTCTATATGTTCAGTCATGCATCAGACATATGAGCAAATGATCGAATAAAAAATGTAACAACCTATCAATACTCAAATACTGTGAGAAATTTATACTAATGTGGTGGTTCTACATGGCAAATAATTTAACCGAAAACCTTTTGTTGTCATTAAATACTAAAGCTCTAAAGAACAACAAGTGTCAATGAATTACGGGCTAAGGGGGGAATTCTACTCAAGGTCGATGCCCCCTTTGAATTCTTCAACACTTCAAAGTTCCCAAGGGTCTTAAGGCCCATGGCAATGCTTGTGCCGCGAAGAGCATCCCAACATAGAGTTAAACTCCACTTCCAAATACCCCTAATCACTAACGACTCATTTTTTCCTATGGGTTTAGGTTCCGTTGAGTCCCTTTCAATGTAACTAAATATTATAATATTCCCTACCACTAGTTATACTTTCTCTCTTAACAATATAACATAAGGATACAAAACAACTTCATTCTATAACTACATTTCCAATATCACATGAATAATACATATATTAGCCAAGGCTAAAGGTCATATTTCAAATACATATGGGGGAGGGGGAGGCAACGACATTATAGCATTATTGTTAAAGATCTACACACTTAAGATCACATTCAAAGGATATGTAGAGAACACGCAACTCAGATATGCAACAACCCAGAAGTAGATACTTCTGCCTTGACAGACCAATCATGGGTTGGTTAGCTAGGTCTTGCCACTAGCACATAGATAAATTGACAACACTACTTGAGAGCACCATAACATGATCAAGATTCTTAGTAAGACTACAGGCTTACAGATTATAACATGGAGTTCCTAAAGATGATTAACAGAATTATTCTCATAATAGTATTAACCTTAAGCAAATCATTATATTCAGGCAGCAACAACAGAATTTCTAATAGGTTTAAAAATCAGATGCAGTTTCAAATTAGCAGGAAAGAGAGGACTGGGTACAATTTCAATACAAAGAATGGAATCATGAATACAAACTGGGGAACACACAACATTTAAAATCAAATACATACAGATACTTTAGTGATCTTACAAAGGCAGGGTAAGCTTCACTAAGTCAGCAATGTCATAAAGGATTAAAGACAAGGAAAGTGGTGTGCCAAACAAGTTTAAACTTTAGCTATACAGACTGAGATTTACATTTAAACATGATGTAGTTATACTCAAGCTTGAAAGTAGTCACAACTATGTTTTATTACCTTGATGGTGGCAAAATATACATGCAGAAGGGTTATTGAGGTTCACAAGAGCTTGCATTAATAAGGTTGTTTCATATAGATGCAAGCAGTAGTGAGATATGAGCATAAAACTATAATAACAACTCAGAAAGTTGTTCTCAGAGTTAACAAACATTTATACAAGAATGAGAGCACTTAAACACCTATATTTCTCATACCTCAGTTAAATGGTGAAGGATGTAAACTATGAACTTTGAAGTTTTGTCCTAATTAGGATTACCAAACAGTGATCTCGACAACAAGAATGAAGCATGACAGTGTATGAAGATAAAGATCACAACAGAGTCATTAATAAATAATCTGAAACCTGGGCAAGCATGAGAGGTTATTTAAAGTATATTAAGGAGATTTAATCATACTGGCTATCTGAAAGTCATTATGGTCACATACAGTTCAATCAACACTGATTAAGGTTACTTAAGAGCATAACAAATGATCAAAAGTGAACAACACCTTATCACAAATTGAAAATAAAATTTCTATACTAATGACAAGCATTATAAGCTAATACAGCTAATAGAAGTCCATAGCGTGTTCATAGTATTCAAGTAAAACAATTAAAAGAGAAGAGGGTGAAGGTCTATTGACTTTCTCTAGGACAGCAGACCAAATAGAGTTTGTTTAGCCGCTTAGGATCCAATAACTCAAAGATTTAAACAATGAGTACCTCAGAGGCAAATAAGAAATCGAGTAAGAACTTAGCCTTAGTTGAATAAATTCTAAAACTACTATATTAATTTTCTGCCTTTTCAGGTGTTCTTCATGTGTTTGGTAGAGAACATTTAAAGCCCTAGTTATAGTGTCATTTAAGGCTCTAAGATTTCAATAGATTCAAATCGTGGTAGTGGAGAGTGACAATAGAGTGGTGATGCAAGCAAAATCGGGGGGAGGGGGGAATCTAAGGAGACAAAGGGAAAAATAATGCACAAGTTTACCTGAGTGAAGAATGGTCATTGTTGATGGCCAATTTTGACCCTCTCTTTTTAAATTAATTTATTTTTACTTAATAATTTTCAATAATTATATTAAAGTGTTTTCTAGTAACAAATATCTATTTTTACAAATTAATTAAGTAATCGTTTTGAAATTAATCGCATAGCGTTAACATTATGTAATTACGAATATATTTACTATTTTTAAGATTATTAAAATAACTTTTATATAGACATTTCATAGTTTCTATAATTAATTTGATAAATTATTTTTAAATTTCTAGTTAATTAGGCTATTATGTTGGTATTTCGAATTATTGTTGCGATTTAGGAAAAAACAAAGTGTTCTCTAAATAGTTAACTAAAATAACAAGTAGTATATATAGTATTATAAATTTTAACATATTTATTAAAAAATATAAGTTTATTTTAAATTAAATTCAAAAAGGGATTAAAAGACAAAGGCCACAATTGCAATTCTCAAATCAAAGGCAAAGTGGCCATTCATTAAACTATTTTGGCCCAATTACTCAAGCCCAAACGGAAATGCACCCAGTCCAAACAGCCACATCTCCTCCCTGTTGGCGATCTAAGCCACCCTATTTTCATCAATCACTACATGCCACGTCACCCTCCCATACCACTCACAAAACAAACACAAACAATCTGAGTCGTTGATCCAAACCATCGACGGTCCACAATTATCCCTATTTTCTCTTTTAATTTTGACTAGTTATCGGATATTATCTTCGCAGTTATATCACATAGATCCAATGGTTCCTGTATTTTTCCCAAATTGATTTCTTTAAACGCGTAAAGCCTCGATTTATCGGGTTGTTGATCAAATGATCAAACGGCCCAAAGTAACGACCCGATCAGTCTTTTCATGAGTTACAGCCCCGTTTCCCCCATTTCTGCTTCTTTATGTTTTGTTCAGTTGTATTTCATCGTATCGTGTTGGTTGTTTTGTGTTCGAAGTTGTCTTGGAGTGGAATGAGACACTTAGTCTCTTATTCGGAAGCTTAAGTTGGAAAAGTCAACCGAATGTTGACTTATGTGTAAAAGGTCTCGGATGTAAATTCTGATGGTTCCGATAGCTTCGTTAGGTGACTTTGAACTTAGGAGCGTCTTCGGAATGTAATTTGGAGGTCCGTGGTAGATTTAGGCTTGAAATTGACGAAATTGGAAATTTGGCATTTTCGGGGCGGCTGTGGAAGTCTTGATATCGGGGTCATAATGGAATTCCGGCAATTGGAGTAGGTCCATTGTGTCATTTTTTACAGGTCATTCGGATGAGGTTTGATAGATTTTGGTATCGTTTGCGGAATTCAGAAGTTTGGATATACTTAGGCTTGAATCCGAGGGTGTTCTAGTGTTTTGATGTTGTTTGAGTGTTCCGAAGGTTGGAATAGGTTTGAATGGTTATATGTGACTTATTCATATGTTTGGTTGAGATCCCGAGGGCCAAGGGTTGATTTCGGGAGGTTGACGGATCAAGTATGGGATTCGGGGAAGTGCTGAAGAATTCCTTCAGCTGTCATAACCGCACCTGCGGAGTGGGGACCGCAGGTGCGAGGTCCGCAGAAGCGAGGGAGCAGCCGCAGAAGGGGCCAAGGCCAAGGCCAAGGAAGCAGGAACCGCAGGTGCGCACTAGGGACCGCACCTGCGAGACCGTAGATGCAGGATCTTGACCGCCGAAGCGGTTTTCGAAGGTTAAGTGAAAACCGCACCTGCGATGGATTTTCCGCAGATGCAGCGTCGCAGAAGTGACTTATGGACTGCAGATGCGTAAGCTCTGGGCAGAAAGTATATAAGATCTCCTTCGCAAATTTCAGTCCATCTTCCACCATTTTTGGACGATTTTATAGCTCCAAGCAGTGATTTCAAGAGGGAATCGAGGGGTTTTAGTGAGGTAAGCTACTTGGGCTTTGTATTTTGTGTTTGTGATGATTTTTCGACTACCTAATCAGGAAATTAGTGGGGAATTTAGGGTGAAGTTGAAGGTTAGGGCTTGAGTTTTGGATAGCTTTGATTGGGGATTTGAGGGGCCATTTGAGGTCCGATTTTGAAGGTTTTTGTATGTATAGACTCGGGAGTGAAAGGAGTTTCTAGTTTTGTAATTTTTTGTTGGATTCTGAGACGTGGGCCCGAGGACCGAGTTTGAGTCCAATTCGGGATTTTTGGTCTAATTTGATTATTATCGTGTGGAATTCATTCCTTTAGCGTATATTGATGATAATATACTGATTTTTGTTAGATTCGGAGCATTTGGAGGTCGGATCGAGAGGCAAGGGCATCGCGGGTTAGAGCTTTAGCTTGATTTGAGGTAAGTAACGCTTCCAAACTTGGTCCTGAGAAATCTAAACCCCGAACTATGTGTTCTATGATTAAATATTGAGGCGGCGCAAAATGCCAAGTGACGGGCGTGTGGGCGTGCACCGTGAGAATTGCGGCCTGGATCATTCCATGGCACCGCTTAGTGACTCTTTCTTGCTGATACATGTGTAGTGAATATGTGATTAAGTTAATGAGCTATAAATCATGCTAATTATCATGTTAAGGCTTCACGTCGATACTGTTGAGACCCGAGAGGTAGTTTTTTGCTGTCATATCATTAGCTTCGTTGATATTCTGTACCCAGTCTTGTTCATGCATATTATATCATGTCTCAGTCTCGGTTATTGTTATTTGGCACATCATATCATTGTTTCGGGCTAGTTTCTCGGTATTGTAAGCCCGTGTGTGAGAGACTTGAGAGTTATGACTGAGTGAGGCCGAGAGCCTGAATTTGAGTAACAGTTATGGGATCGGGCTGCACGCCACAGCAGATTATTGATTATGCCTTCATTGGCTTGTTATAGCGCTTGGGCTGAAAGGAGCCCCTCCGGAGTCTATACACCCCTAGTGAGTGCGGATGATACTATTGAGGGATGGATTTTCCTTGGACATGGATTTTTCCGAAGTACTGATACCTAGAGATGGATTTCTCCTCAGGGTTGGATTACCCTTGTTCCTCGGTACCGGTTGACTTGAGGTCAGTGTTGTATATATATTTCGGGATGGATTTCCCTGGGCCGGATGGCCATATGCGGTACCGAGTGGTTGAGCACTTGAGAATAGGAGCACACGATGCATTTTCATACATCTTTGGCATTGACATGTAGAGTTTTACTGAGCTTTATACTTCACATTGTTCGAATTAGCACTTTTCTATATTGTCAAGTTAAAAATATTGAATTGCCAGCATGCCTACTTTCCTGTACAATTTAAATGTGTTATAACTGCTGAGGTTTAGTTCGTCACTACCTATCAGTCCATTGTTTGGACTTGTTACTTACTGAGTTGGTGTACTCACGCTACCCCCTGCACCTTGTGTGCAGATCCAGGTATCTCAGGCCACGGTAGCGGCTGTTGACTATCCCAGACGCAGATTTCACCGGAAATAGCGAGGTAGCTGCCTGACGTTCGCAGTCCCGCCTTCCTCCTTTTTTATCTTCCTTCTAGTATATTTTGGGTATTTTAGACTTTTTTGGTCTAGTTGTGTTTCGAAACAGATGTAGCATTGCTCATGACTTAGTGACACCCGAGGTCGGGCACTTTATTTTCAGCTTTTATTTTGGTTTTGACTTTATATCTTTTATGGAATTACAGTTGAAAATGATATTATTTAAGCTTTAAATGAAATGTTGAACTATTTTGGAAATGTGTCCGCTGGCCTAGTTTCACGGTAGGCGCCATCACGATCGGGTCGGTTTTGGGGCCGTGACGCCCATATTCCAGTACCCTAACCCTAAATCATTTCTCTTCTGACCCCGCCACCCTCATTTCCCTAAACTCTGTCTTTTCGCTCATTTGTCTCTAGCCCATTAATCCCATATTCTTGCACAAATTTGTGCAAGGTCACACAAATCAAACCCCAAACACTCAATTTACCTCCCTATCCGCGAATCATGTTGTTATATTCCTCTTTCAATCACTAAAATTGAAATGCCCATTTCTGAAACCCTAAGCTCAAAACATCATTAATCTGATTCATGCCTTTTTCTTTCAAATCAAACATACAGAACACTCATCACAACCCTGGGCTATAAAGCCTGTTGTTTTCTTTTCGTTTCATCCATGAAATTTCAAAAGCCCAATTATGAAATCGCAGACCAAAATGTGAAACTTCGAATATCCGATTTTCCTTCATGTTCTGTTAAACTGGAGTATGCATGAGCACGCTTCAGAGCCTCATTACGATTATTCGAAATATAGAGGTCAAATGCAATGACCTCTGGACATTGGAGCTTTGACCTATGGGTTTTGCCTTCAACGGTCAGCTTTCTTCCCTCAGGTAACTTGTTCACCAGTTTTCCGTCTGTCTCTCATATTTTTCACTTGATTATGTTATCATCCTCAATCTTTCATCACTTTCCACTCATGATTTTGAATATGTAAAGTTCTAAGAACCTTAAATGGCACTATAAAGGGCCCCTTAATATCTCACCAAGAACAGGACCTAACACTGAAAAATATCTATACAGTAGTCTAAGAGTAATTCTGAGATTTAAAAATCTAGGATTCCTTACTGTTTTCCTTTTTTTCTTTTCTGAGTACTATCGCTATTTGAGCTAGAGATTTTGGGGTCTTAAGCAGCTAGGAGAGATATTTGTTTGGTGTGCTACCCTCGAAAACGTCAGCACATCTCTAACCCTTCCCTTCTTAATCATTTTGTTAAAATTCTATGAATATACTTATTGTCTTCTGTTAATTGTAATTTCTTATGATGTTATCACTAATATACAAACGTTATCTCCACGTTTAGGATAATATGTTATTGGTCTGTGATCTTTTGTTATGTTTCTGAGTATTCTTAAGTTGATGTCGACTAGCCTGTTATATGATTGTAACAACTCTTATATGTGTATCCTAGTAATCTACATGATTAATTTCCCTTGATGTGCTTTAAATGATTGCTCGTGTTTATTCAAACTTATAGTTTTTTAGTAATGATTCTGTTGTCATCTTTACCTTTACATGTGGCTCCTCTGTATCTGTTTGTTTGTGGTCGAGTCCATTGTTTGATTATCCTGACTAAGATGAATTTGAAAATCCATAAGGTCATATCATTTAACCTAAGCATGAAATCTAAGTGTTTAGATATTTTCTTTCTATAATTTTGAAGGCAACTTCTCGGCTGTTACTATGGCATTCTCATGGTTATACCTGATGTTGCGGCCAAACGCACACGCAAGTATACGCGGTTGTCAAGTAATAAAGTGACTAAAAGTCAGGTGTCGAACCCACAAGGACTTGTGATTAACTATTAACTAAATTAGACTATCCTAATTATCTAAACAAGAATTAAACCTTGAAGTATTTGGTTCTAAACAAATTAAATAAAGAATATAAATAATGAACTTTGAACATAGGAAGAGCAAATTTTTATGATATCAATGTAATGAAAACGATCTAGGGTTATGGGCTATCTAACATTCCTATTGTATTCTTCAATTGAATTGACTAACTAATTTATCGAGTTTATTGGTTGACAGGGTTAATATTGCTCATAAGAATTTGTCGAGTTCTTACTCGCCTATTCAAGCTAACCTAACGCCTATATGTCTATGGAGTTAGAATCAACAACAACGCATTTATAATTCCTGTATTTCAACCAAGCAAGGCAATTAGGTATATGTCTATCCTAATTGCGAATCCGTTCCCCGATGCCCAGGTTCAAGAACTTGCTCTACTCAATCCTATATGCAATCTAGAATTCCCACTTTCGAGTTCAACTCTAGATTCGTAGATAGTATTCAATTGGTGATCAAGCAATCAAATAATTAAGTGCAGGATTGAATAAATAAACCAATATGATAAACTAAGAAATCAAAATCAATATCCGAATAACAATAGTCATGAAAGAACCACAACCCTAGAACGTGAAGTTTAGCTCCACATAGACATGGTAGCAAAACAACAAATCATACAAAGAAACATAAAAAGGCTAAGTTGGTCGAAGAAAAGATGAAACCCGGCCTCCACGGCGGCTCTGTGCTCTTCCTTGGTCAAAAATTCTCTCAAAAACGTTCTCCTATGTATATATACCAAGTAGGGTTGGGCCCAAACAGTTATACCTTCTCCAATGTGAAAAAGGACACTTTTTCCGGGCTTAACTAGAGCGGCCGCGCACCTGGACGCGCATCTGGCCGCGCTAGTTGGCTGACTTTCTGTTTCTGGGCGCGCTAAAACTAGCGCGGCCGCGCATCTGGGCATGTTTCATCCTGTTCCGTTCCGAATTTGGATGAAAATTGTAGCATTTTGAGTCAGCTTTCCAACCATATATTGTGGAGCCAAAATGGAGTTCTGAGCAAAAAGGTATATCTATTTTACTAGACAGTGCGCAATCTGCCTACTGGAGTCTTCGTTCGCTCTAACTATCATCCGTTGACCCCCAAACACGATCCCGGCTTAATTCCTTGATCTTTTACTCAAACTTTAAAGCTCTAAATCACTTGAATTCATTCCATAACATCTATATTGCTCGGAATCACTCCTACAAAGCATAAAACACACCATTAGTACAAGACACTAGCGATTAAAGCTCAAACTCAATTAAAGTGCAGTAAATTAGAGTGTAATAATCGACTAAAATACGTAATTATAGCCTATCATCACCTGACTGTTTGATGCATTTGCATGAAACCTTCTTGTTTGAGTTAAATTGTCTTTCTTTTCACGAACCTCTAATTTATATATTCTGTTACTATAAACTATCTTCCTCTTCATAGAACAAGTCATGATCATGTTTGGTTATAGTCAACTGGTAACTGATGTAAAGTTGAACTTAGGTTTCTCATGATTAGTTACAACCTTCAGTTACAAGTTTAATTCAAACTTATTTGGTATAATATTTCCCTATCTTTAATCTCTTTAAACTACTGTGGACTTTGGGAAGATTACATGTATTTATCATTAAGTTATCTTCCATGAAAATATGACTTACTTATTCTACTATAGTTAAGTGATAATGTTTAAAAGCTGAAGCATGACTACTTCACATTTAGATATTAAGCTAGACAATATGTATGAGTTAAACTTGTCTTGATACAATACTTTATCTGAAACTCCCTCTCTTCATGACATGCTTAACTTGATTCTGTGATGTGCCAAGCTCCCCTGTCTGTATGAAGTCATAACCTAACTTAAAATGTGTGTGTGTGTAATTGACAGAATACTGTATGGTCCCTGTTTGACTTCATGTTCTTGTCTTAAATTGTACTTAGTCCTTTTCTCATTGCAAATATGAACTAAATTTGATCCTTAAACTTTGTGAGAAGTCCTTTATTGATACTGTCTGAATATGATGGTTGTTTAAGATTAATACTATTAGGAATATGACTCTGTTGAGTCCTTAGGGATCTCATGTTCAAATCTGTGAACTTGTAGTGGTGTTGAGAGTTTAATTTCGTTCTTGATATCTTTGATAACTTATGTAAAAAAATGGTTAGCCATAATTGTTTGTCTGAATCTTTACTGATGACCTTTAAATTTTTAAGTAGTGTCACTAATCCATGCATGTGCTAGTAACAAACTAATATGTTCACAATTAGTTTGCCAGGGCATGAGTATCTACATCTCTTGTGTTTCAGTCTATATGAACTCTGTATCCCCAACTTTCTCTTTGAATGTGTTTTTCCTTAATAATTTGCCCCCTGTAATAGTATGTTATGATGCTTCTGTTTTCTCTTCTATGTCTTCTAAAGTCATACCTCTAGGTTTACCTGATATGTATTCTTTATTTGGTATCAAATATAGTCTGTATCCTCTTATGTTATTCTATTAGGAGGAAAAGTATATTTTTGTGGTAAGGGATACTACAGCACTTAGTTTACATTAAAAGTGCCTCATTGGCATTTAAACCCCTAAGAAAAATATGTTGTTAGTGGTTAAGGGTATTTGAGAGTGGAGATTAACTCTATGTTGGGCTGCTCTCCCCGGCACAAGCCTTGCCCTGGGCCTTGAGTCCCTTGAGAACTTTGAAGTGTTGAGGGATTCAAAGGGGGCATCGACCTCGAGTAGAATTTCCTCCTTAGCCCTTAGTTCATTGGCACTTTTAGTTCATTAAGGGTTTAGTGTTTAATGACAACGAAAGATTTTCAATGTAAAATTATTTGCCAGTCATTTTGTTTACATATATTTTATACATGGTTGAATATGTGAATAAATGAAGCATGTATCTAATGACTTTTTTTTATCTTTTGGACATGTATATCCATTTGGGCCTGCTGAGTTCCTAAGGAACTCAGGCCCAATCCCAGTTTTGTTGCATTTTTCTGGAGAATCCAGTCAGTTGTAGTCGTATCTCTCTATTGTTGGGCCTGCCTTCTTGAGGCCCAATCACCAGAGACCAGTCTTCTTTCCCACATTTCCTTTGCTATTATTTATTGCTTTCTTAATCTAGTTTACTGCTCCATTACTTTTACCCACTGTTTTGTCGCTTTATCGTATTTTGTTGTCATTAAATTAACACTCATTTATTAGATCACATGCCATATCTTCATGCTTAAATATCATGTGAAACATGGGCAAGCTTTGAATAATTATAGGAATTAGTTATTAACTAATCCTCACTTTGCTAATTATAATTTACTCCTATCATTATAATCTCATCGTTCACTTGCCCTTTTCTTAAAAGATTTTGAAGCCCAGAACTTAATAAAAAGTAGCAGCCCCGTTTTCGAAAAAGGAATCAGATCTGAATTGCAAGTTACTATCAAGAGACAAATTAGAATTTTTGCAAAAAAACGAAGAACTGGTGCCTTAAGGGATTGTCAACAAAAAATGATCTTTAAGTCTTCAAACCAAGGTATATATTAGGTTCATTTCTACATACATCCTTTAGAGTTATATGAACACCATTCCCTAAATCAATTGTTTTCATAACTGAACCTCATTCTACAAGCCTTATAAAATATAAACCACTATCGGAACTTGTTTAATATGTCTCAAGATTCCTTTATAAACACATACTCCTCTTAAGACCCACATCCCATTTATATACTCTCCCTTAGATATATATAGTAAGTTGTACTTTTAATAATAATTAAGTATAGTACAAATAACATATGCCTTAAATTTAGTCTAAGTCCTATAGAGCTACCTCAGATAGATTTTAAGGGTGCCTAACACCTTCCCCTTAGAAGAACAAAAACCGTTACCCATAATCTTACCGGTTAGTATACCAGCACAAAACGTAACTTAGTAATTAAATAGGTACCCTAGTATACCTTTAAATATTAGGTGGTAACTCTCTTTTATCAACAACCGAGAAACCACAAGTTGAATCTTGTTTTCTCTAGTATAAAATAGGGTGCAACAACATGACGACTCTGCTGGGGCTTCACACTGAGGTTCTGATCTTAGCAGAATTAGACTAATTTGGCATCTAGATTTACTTGAACATTGCTTTAATTGTAGATAAAATTTCAATTACGTTCATACTTGCTTTATTTGCTCTTTGTGCTTACTATCATGCTTATTGCCGCTACACTCTTGTTTGTTACTACTTTATATACACTGTGAACATATTTTTTCTATCTAAGTCTTGGCCGTACACTATCACACACGGTGGCACACGAGGGTTGTGATGTTCTAAACGTCAATACCACACAAGAGGGGGGGTGATTTGTGTGGTACCCAATTTTCGCTCTAGAAGAACCTGGTTCTTCTAGATATACTAACTACTGCTATTTGCGGAATAATAAATACAGAAAATAAAGAACACAGAGATTTTTACGTGGAAAACACCTGGCTCAAAAGGTGAAAAAACCACGACCTACTACTCAGTAGGATTTTCCCAAACTTCCACTAAAATCACTGAGCCAAAACAGCATTTACAAAAACTCTTTGTAAACCTAAGGATTAACTCTAATCCCGTTGTAGCAACCAGCCTCTAACTGCTGCGACAACTTCAAGTTAACTCTAACTTGAATACTCAAAATACCTATTACAATTGCTTCTAGATAAAGCTGAAAGGTACAATATGAAAACACCTACTACAATTTAACTAGAAATAAAGAAAGACACATAAAACTCTTTACGGAGCTGGTTCTTCAATCTGGTTCATGTAGCTTGAGGTTTGCACACTTGAATCACACACGAACTGCTTGCAAAAAGCCTTGCTGTTTTGCTCCCAATTCACGTTTAACTTCTGCATTTTTGTGCAACTCTTTAATGTGAGAACCTCCTGCAATTTATAGAGTTAGTAGATGAAGAAATAACTAGAGTTCTGATGCACCTCTTCCTTGGTGGAAGAGTTCTAGTTGATTTCAACTTCTAACTCCTTCCCTATCTTGGATAGTGTTCTCTTTGATTAAGGACTCCTTCTCCTTATCAATTATGCAACCTTTTCGATGAGGAGATATTAAATACACCAAGTTAAGCTTATCTCCTTCACGTGCATCCCACATACTTGAATCTGCCCGTTTTTGTGAACCTGAGGGATAGACCACTGGATGGACCTGGTTCATGTCTGAGTCCTTTGTCAGTCTTCAAAACTAACCTTTACTTGGGCCAACAAATTCCCCCTTTTTGATGATGACAAACACTGTGCTTTCATACACTTAGGCCCTGCCAGAACTCAGCTCAAACATCAACACAATGTTAGAAACATTTTTCCTTTATATCACTTATCATCAAGGACCAGGTACATTAGGTTATAAACATCACTGTTCAAAGTGTAAACATCACTTGTTTAAAGCATAACCTTTTTTCCCCTTTTGGCATCATCGAAAAGTTGCATAAAAAATGTGAGATAACCAGATTTTAAAGCTTACTCATGGCCACCGGGGCTACTTCAAATGCAATCATGAATTAATCATCATAGATCAAGCTAAGAATTTTAACCATCATAGAAATATAAACAAACAGTTAGAGCAAAAACAGTGAATTTTATTAATGATTGATAAGATTCTACCACAAAGCATAAGAAGAAATAAAAATACTGAAAACATGAGCAAAAGAAACAAAGTCCCGAATTGGGTCACTGGTTGATCTACACTAGGTTAGGATTTAAGGCTTGGAAGAGGTAGGGGCTGGGTTATTTGCTTGGAGAAGTTTCAGCATGTCTTGAAGAATTCCATCATTCTTCTCCTTTTCCCTTGCAAGTTCAGTTCTGAGAACATCTCTCTCAGATTCTACCTCAACCAATCGTGTCTTCAGCCTTGCTATCTCAATATCCTTTGCGTCACTCTCCTGTACCAAGACTCTGACTTTGCTATTGATAGGTGTCTTTTTAGATGAACCAGGTTCATTAGGAATGACATTGACTTCATAATCGCAAGCAAGCAGAGTATTAACCTCACTTCTTCATAGGTACCTTGAAATATGCAAGCACAGTTGTGAGAATGAAACCATAGGGAATGGCATAAGTTTTGGTGCCATTGATAACCCTATCAGTAGGTCCAAGAGGGTTTCCTGTTCAGATGGAACAGGTTAATCTATATTTCTCAAGTTGAACCTACCCCTCAACAGCTTTCCACTTCCCCCTGTTTTGCTCACACTCTCTTCTATTTCAGTAAATTCCTCTCCCCAAACAACCATTGCACCAGTTTTTATTATACCAACAGGAGTGGGTGAAGAATCAGCCACTCTTGTCCCCTTTTCCCTCACAGTACTCCTAGCGCCCTTGCTCTTTTTTTTTCATTTTTACCACCAACTTCTCCAGATTATGTAGTCTCAACACCTGCTATACATCCTACCAGTACAAATCCATTCTCTAAATTTGCAGCAACTTCAGAAATTGTCTCAGGAGTAACTTTAGAATCAGAAGATACCTGTTCAGTTTCGGAATACCTACTTTCTTCCCCCTTAGCAGCAGACTTAAATGAATTTTCAGATTTCTAGGATTCTTCTTCTACCTGCTTTCAATTGCTTGTTTATTTTCTTGATCTGCTCTCCTTCAGCGACAATCTTATGAGCCATCATCTTTACTCTACTTTTCTTCGAGATTGGTGTGGGTGAAGCAGTGGTAGAAGGTGTGGAAATGGTTTCCTGTGGTGGTGATGAAGGATTTTCAGAAGTGTTTGACATATCTAGGCTAGGGTATGAAAAAGAAGAGAATTAGATTGTGTTTGGAAGATAAAAGAAGAATGAGAGTTTTTGACGTCTTGAGAGAGATGAGGTAAGGAATACACTAAAGCTGATCAATATACAGGGAATAATTGATGGGGTAACTACAACTTTTCAGACTCTTAGAAGTTTAATCAAACTAAAATTCAGTTTTGAAGAGACGTTGGAGTGTATCCTTAGAATCTAGGTACTTCCATTTGGTTGGGACTCTTTTGAATAGGACTGGTTCACTTGTAACGGATAAGTCCAAAAGGAGTTTGGTATTTGGTAGGACTCTGCTCATGATCCAAATATAGTTATTTTAAATTATGCAGAGTGTAGAAAACATACCGTGTTACCTTGATGAACCAGGTTCTTCACTGATAATTCTCTTGTGTGAGTCTAAATTTGCCAAAATAGAGAAAATATCATTAGAGATTAATGAGTCATTTTAACACATGGCACAAGAGTATACTATGGAAAGTATGAGACTGAACAAGATTTAATCTAATTATACACAATTTACAGACTTTCTAACCAATTTTTGTTTTTCAATCTTTTTTTTTTGTTTAACCTTGAACTGGTCCTTTTAGGTGATCTTAATCATCCCTAATTCCAACATGTTCCTCTCAAAGTGATATCTACTTAAGGCTTTTGTGAAGATGTCAGCAACTTGCTTGTCAGTAGCACACAACTCCATAGTGATCAAGCCTTTCTCATAGTTGTGCTAACACTATGTGCTTAGTTCTCTTATGATGAACTGGTTTCTTAGTCATACTAATAGCACTAGTGTTATCACAGAAAATATAGGGATGCAACCAACATCAATGCCAAAGTTCAGTAATGGTTGTTTGATTAACAACAATTGAGCACAACATGAAGCAACATCAACATGCTCAGCTTCAACAGTAGATAAGGCCATTGAATTTTGCTTTTTGGTAGCCCATGACATAAGACATGAACCAAGGAAGTGTGCCATACCTGAGGTGCTCTTCCAATCCACTAGGAAACCTGCATAATCAGCGTCAGCATATCCCACTAGGTTAAAATTACTACCTTTTGGATACTAAAGGCAAAGGTCAGTGGTGCCTTTCAAGTATCTCAATATTCTCTTTACATTAGTCAAGTGGGACTCCTTTGAATTTGCCTGAAATCGAGCACAAAGACCTACACTGCACACAATGTCAGGTCTGCTAGTAGTGAGATATAAAAGAGAACCAATCATTCCCCTATACAACTTCTGATCAACAGATGAACCAGGTTCATCTATATCCAATTTCGTGGATGTTGCAATAGGAGTGTCAATTTCTTTAGATGTTTCTTCCTGGTTTTGTTACTAAGGAATAGGTTCATGGACCGGTTCCCTCGAGATTTGAGGATCAGTTCCTCTCTAGTCAGTTCCCCCTGTCATGCCCTGGGTAGAAGAACCTGTTCCATCACCTGTTCCTTCTTCTGGTGCAGCTTCAGTCTGGACTGTGATTTCACCATTTGAATTTCTTATCAGCCCAATCTCTTCATTATCTTATTCCTGCCTCTCAGAAAGAATGTTACTTTAAAAAAATAACATATACATTTTTTTCTACACACATAGTTCTTTTACTCTATATCTTATAAGCTATACTATGTGAAGAATATCCCAAGAATACTCCCTCATCACTTCTGGGATCATACTTACCTAGGGAGTCTTTGCCATTATTGTGCGCAAAGCACTTGCATTTAAATGCCCTAAGATGGGATATATTTAGCTTTCTCCCTTTAAGTGACTCATAGGGAATCTTCTTAACAAGAGGTCTAGTCATGCAAATATTTATGATGTAGCATGCAAAAATTCAGCAAACTTAGCATTTTCAAATTCAGTTCCATGATCAGACCTAATTGATGCAAGTTGATTACCTAGTTGTTTTTGAGTTTTTCTAACAAAAGAAGTAAACATGTCAAATGCTTCATCTTTAGATGTTAAAAATAATGTCCAAGTAAACCTAGAGTAATCACCAACAAGCACCATCACATGTCTTTTACCACCTCTGCTTAATATTCTCATTGGACCACAGAGATCCATATGGACCAGTTCCATCGTTCTGGTGGTACTTACCACTTTCTTGCATTTAAAAGAGGATCTTACCTGCTTCCCCCTTGCACAAGCCTCACAAACTTTGTCTTCCTTGAACTTGATGTTAGGTAGCCCTATCACCAGGTCCTTGGAGACTAATTTGTTGAGTTGACTCAGACTTGCATGTCCAAGTCTCTTGTGCCAAAGGAGGGGATCATTGTCCAACACACTTAAGCAAGTGAGTTCATTTTCTGAAAGTGTGGACAAATCTACAATGCATGTATTGTTTACTCTTTTTCCCTGCAAAACAATCTTGTCAATGGTAAGATTAATCACAAAATATTTGGTAGTAGTGAATGCCACCAAGTAACCTTTATCACATAATTGTGATACACTGATTAGACTGTACTTTAGGCCATCTATCAAGTAGACATTCTCAATAAAGTGAGAGTCAGTCTTACCTACCTTTTCAACCCCAATGATCTCACCTTTCTTCCCATTTCCAAAGGAGACATTACCTCCTTTGAGGTCCTTAAGTGAAAGGAACTGGTTCTTGCTTCTGTCATATGCTTTGAACAGCCACTATCCATGTATTATATTTGGCTGCTCCCCTTCACTTGGAACCGCGAAAGGAAATCAGGGGTTAGTCTTAGGAACCCAAACTAGTTTGGGTCCCTTTCTATAGGCAAAAGGGTGAATCAAATTCTTTTTAGCCCAACCTGGCAGCCTGTTTTTCCCTTGAACAAATTCTTTATTCTTTTGACTAGCCTTTTCTTTTGCAATACATTCACGTTTATAGTGACCAGTTTTACCACAATGTCTGCAAATTTTGTTCTCAGGAAGTGTGAGGTACTTGCTTTTAGGGGATAGGCTTTATGTTCTTGACATTTTAGATCTTACACAAGCGAATTATGGTAGAGGCACATCATTTCAGGTACACCATTCATCCAGGCTCTACTAGGATGTACCATGATCTTAAGTGGATTTACTGGTGGGACAAAATGAAACTTGACATAGTAGAGTTCGTCGCCAGTGTCCTAACTGCCAGCAGGTAAAGTTTGAGCACCATAAGCCTAGCGATTTGTTACAGGAGATAGAGATCCTAACATGAAAGTGGGAAGCAGTGAATATGGTCTTTATCAAAGGCCTACCTCGTACGCAGAGCAGGTATGATTCTATTTGGGTTATAGTTTGGCAGGTTTATTAAATCAGCTCATTTATTACCTCTTAGAACTACCTATACACCAGAAGATTATGCAAGAGTGTATAGCAGGGGATTGTACGCCTCTATGATGTTCTAGTATTTATCATATTAGATAGAGGCGCACAGTTTACAGCTATCTTCTGGCGATCATTGCAGATAGGGGTGTTCATAAAAACCCGAAAAACTGAACCAATCTAGAAAAACCCAAAACCCAAACCCGTACCAAAAAATTGATTACTTTTTTAGGTTTGGTTTGGTTTTTGGTNCAAAAAATTGATACTTTTTAGGTTTGGTTTGGTTTTGGTTTTGAATTCTAAAAACCGATCAAATTTGGTTTGGTTTTGGTTTAATAAAAAATTAACCGAATAAAAAACGAACAAAATCGACTATAGAAGTAGCTATCTAAATCTATTATTACACACATACACACACACACACACACACACACACACACATATATATATATATATATATATATATATAAAGATATAAAGTTTCTAAAATTTTATGGTACATATTAGTCGTTTATATTTTTAGTCTAGTTTTTTGCTATTATAATAAGCTAATTCTTTGCCTTTACATTCTAGTTTGGTTGGTAGTTTTCTTTTGCTAAGTACAAGAATTTATTTCATGTAAAAAATAATCAATTTTTAATTGAGTACTTAAATTATTCATCACTATTTGATTCAATTATCATCAATATATCTTGGCAAATGATAGATTTCTCAAAGAGCAATTGGTTTGATAGTGTTTCGTTGAAAATGTAGTCTCCAGAATATGTGTTTGGTAGTGTATGTTTCATATTTAAGAAAAAACCCGATAAATAACTGAAAAACCAACCAAAACCAATAAAAACGGAATCGATAAAAAAATGACTTAATTGTTTTGGTTTGGTTTCAATATTTGAAGAACCGACTTACTTGGTTTGGTTTCTTTTTAGGGAAAAACCGATCCATACCGAACCATGAACACCCCTAATTCCAGAAAGGTTTGGGGATGCAGGTGAATTTGAGTACAGCTTTTCATCCCCGGACAGATGGACAGGCCGAGCGAACCATACAGACCCTCGAGGACATGTTAAGGGCGTGTGTGTTTAATTTCAAAGGCAGTTGGGATGAATACTTAGTGTTGATAGAGTTTGCATACAACAATAGTTATCATTCCACCTTACAGGTGGCGCTTTATGAAGCTTTGTACGGGCGCAAGTGCAAATCACCCATAGGAAGGTTCAAAGTTGGTGAGTCTCAGTTGATAGGACCAGATTTGATCCAACAGGCAGTGGATAAGGTTAAGCTGATTAAGGAGAGATTGTTAGCAACCTATAGTCGACAGAAGCCATATGCATACAAATGGCGCTGAGATCTAGAGTTCCAAGTTGGCGAATGGGTGTTCCTGAAGGTGTCATCTATTAAAGGCATTATGAGGTACGGAAAGAAGGGCAAGCTTATCCCTAGGTATATAGGTCCATACCAGATCATCAAACGAGTTGTTCATGTAGCATACAAGTTGGACCTTCCGGTAGATCTTCAAAAGGTACATCCAGTGTTTAATCATTATGCTTCGGAAGTGCGTTGGAGATCCTTCCAGAGTTATACCGGTTGATGACGTACAGTTTACCGAGCATTTGAATTATGAGGAGGTACCTATTGTCATTTTAGATCGGCAGGTTCGTCGGTTGAGGACGAAAGATATTCCTTCAGTCAAAGTGTTTTGGCGGAGCAATAATGTGGAAGAGAAGATCTAGGAAGCTGAGAAGTATACGAGATCCATATATCAGCACCTCTTCACTACTCAAGGTATCTAACGTATCTTTGCTTAATGCTTTTGTATACCTCAGTCAACATTCGAGACCGAATGTTCTTGGGGGGGGAGATGGTTACATCCCATTTTTCCGTGATACTGTATATTGTGTAAATGACTTGATAAGAAAGATTTAAATGATTTTAAAGTCATCATATGACTATATATGATGTTTGGATATAGAATATAAAGTTTAGGAAAAATCGGATTTAAGTTGCGAAAAAACCGACTAAATATTTGCTTTGTAAAGAAACTTTTTGAGAAACTAATCTCGTGTGTTATATGAGGTCTTTTGGGAATATATTATATACCAAATTAAAATTCTTGGAATTTAGTTTCCAACTCTCTTGAACAATCATACATACAACGTCCGGATAAAGAGATATGAGCGTCGGAAGAAGGGCCGTGAAGCACACATGCGGTTGACTTTTCAACCTTATTATAAAAAGAAGACATAGTTCTTTTCCAGCAAATGCACGCACAAGCAGAACTTCCATAGCTATCTAATAATTTCCTTAGGGTTTTGAAGCAAGTCCATCTTCCGCAACTCAAAATCAAGAAGCGAACACATTAACGCGATCCTTACGACATAGGTAAAACTTTGCCGTCCTCCTTTCTCCTCATAACTCGAGTTTTGGAAAGAGATTCATGGCTAAGCAAGCTTGTCACCTTTGGATCAAAGGGAACAAGGTTCCGAAGCAGGAACATAAGAGGTATGTAGGATTTTCATTTCATTTTCGACATGATTTGATTTAACTATGCTCTAGCCTTTGTTCTTGATCTTTTTAGAGTTTTCCAAGGGAGATTTCAGCATGTATTGTATCGTTGTACAATATTCAATTTCTTATGTCAAGTATGGAAGAAATTAGTTTAGGTTAAAATTTCAAAATACAACAAAAACAAAAAGGGCGAATCGCCCATTTGGCGTATGCCATCCAGACTTCCTTCTATTCCGTTCATTTGATGTTTTTATGTATATCTAATCCCCATATGATCCTAATAGATTCATTTAAGATTATATAAGCTTAATTATCATATATTGATGCTTAGGTTATTCCTAAATCATATTTAGATTTTTCATGTCACAAGTTAGTCACTATGAGTTGACATTACATTCATAATTCTATTTTGTCAACTGTTTGACACTATTGTGGATAACTGGATCTCCTTTAGTTATATGTTATCATCTTGTATGGGTATCTATTCCCATGTAGATTGTGGTGCTTGGTATTTATTTTTGGGGATCATCCAGTTTTAAGGGAAACTCTGCCGAAGCTTTTGAAAATTCGAAGAGTTGGACAAATTTTGAATTCCTTAGGGATCCTAATGAGTTAATTAGCCTTAGTATCTCATGTACATTCTCAGTTTCTCCCTAAACTAGGGATAGACTCCTCCTTCCAACTCATGGACGACGAGCGTCAGATTATATTTGTGATTCCATTTATGGTTTCCTTCATGATCCCTTGAGTCCATTTGATGCTACCACATGTGTTATGCCTCATACATGCTTATATTGATGCTAGGGGAATATATCCCATAAAGCCAGGGAGACTTATTGGTTATATGGTGGGGAGAGATAGCCCATAACACCAGCCGGGCCTATTGATTATGTGTTTACCTGCTGGGAGGTATAGCTCATAACACCAGTCAGGCATGTTATATACGCGTATATAGCTACAACTTGCATTGTATGACTATACATGAGGCTAATTCAGATGTACAGTTACTTGATTGGGGAGATATGCCCATAACGACAGAAAGGTACCAGTTCAGATTTTAGTTCAGTTTCAGCATAGTTTCAGCTTAAACTTCGGTTCAATTCCAGATCAATTGTTACTTCAGACTCTTGTTTAGCTTTCAGCTTATAGTCAGACTTTAGTATGCTTTACACATACTTTCCACCCTACATACTTTGTACATATCATACTCACGTCTTTCCGAGACGCTGTGTTTCATGTCGTACAGATATAGATAGATCAGCGCTTGAGCCACATCAGTAGGCCATCCACCAGCTGTTGGAATCACTCCGCTTACTTTCGGAGTTACTTATCTTTTGGTATGTGTATAGTCAATTAGTTTGGGTATGGCGGAGCCTTGTTCCGTCCAGTACTTGTTCAATTCAGCACTCCTAGAGGCCTGTAGATATGCATCTGTGCAGATAGCATGTTTTTATATATCAGCTTGTGTTAGCCTTGTAGGCTTTTCAGATTGTACTGTTCTTATCAGTTATGCTTAAGCTTGTTCAATTTATCAGTTTATATTCATGATTAGTAGATTATCAACAAGTTTACTGATGATCGGCACTTAGTCGGTTATCCGTCACGGCCCTAGGCTGGGTCGTGATAATAAGTAAATTAGTTCTTAATTTTTATTGTAAGATAAGGAAGAAGTATGGCTTTCTCGTAAATATTTAAGTGATACTCAGCTTATTTTCGGCATGGTGAAAAAGAACAAATTAAACTTTAGTATGAGGTGATTATAAGTATTTGTGTGAAATTTATTGGTTAGATTTTATACTGGAGCGAGGAATGTTATGAAAAAAAAAAAAGAGACGACCCAAGTCGGATGTGAGAATGTGTTTGGTACAACGAGGTCATTGATATTTTAGATATTCATTGTTATAATTGCAATATTTACATATGACTAATAAGGAACTAAGAGTTTCATTTTAAAAATTTGAAACAAAAAGTTAATATTTGAAGTTCAAATTTCTTTTGTGTTCAATGTAGTTTATACACTGACTAGCTTTGTGTATTTCCAAACTGTAGCTATCCATTTTCCTTAAGAGAAAGAGATATAATTTTTTCTTTTTTCATGTTAACTATTTCAATTAACTACGCTTTGATTAATTGCAAATTCAATTAACATCGTCAATTTAAATGCAGTGCCCACTTTTTTGCCCTGCAATTAAAAAATATCCATTTTGCTGGAGTTTTAAATTTCATAAACGAAATTCCATAATAATATTTTGAGTTTTACTTGTAAAATTTAAAATATTAAATAATAATGATATCTCAATAACACAAAATAAAAAGTAGTAGCTATTTGTGAATTTTACCCCTTCATTCCTTCAGTTGAGCCAAACTGCTAGCGCCCAAAGCATAAAGTTTGGGCCACACCTAATGCAAGTAACGAATGGGTGAACTTTTGCAGCCCCAAGCCTTTTGATTAGGGATTTTTTCCTTCCTATACCATATATGAAACTTTATTACCAAATATGTGCATAGTATCTAAATTACCCGCCTAGTCCACATTTTTCCTACAATTTCTGTACCATTCGTTTATTAGGAATCAATAGGGCAGAATCTTCCCTTATAACGCACGAAAAATCAGGAAAGAATCTTGGGATTGATTGACTCTACATTAAGTTCAAATTTTGGAAACAGAAAGGAGATTTCGCATCTGCGTAATTTACTCTTATACTACAATTCAAAATTTTAAAAAAAAAAAGTACGAACAGCTTCAACAAACTACGAACAGCTTCAACAAACTGAATTCAAATTGTAGAATTCAAATCTTCGAGATTCAACAACTCAAAATTGCTATATTCTGTTCTTCGCCGTTTTCAGAAATCAAATTGACGATCATATATCTGTTCATCTTTTTTTCTCTCAATCTAGAAATCCAAAAAAACGAAAAAATTTAGAATAATACATCAGCAACAACACGCAATCATCTCCAAAATCGCAATCATGCTACAATTGAATGAGAATTGGGATAACTATGGCAGATTTAGAAATTTTGAAGTTGATGCCATTGTGGTAGATGAGAATGCAAGCTACAGTATTCTGATTTCTACAATTGCAGAACAACTATCGATTGATACTTTAAAAAAAATTGTAGAATTCAAATACATGGTGAACGACAATTGTCCCCTAATGGAGATTAGGAATGATATGGGGGTTCGTGTGTATATGGAGACCAAAAAGGAGAATAAAAACTTAGGTTCATATCCGTTATGTATAAGTGTACGAGATTTCAATACGGAATTGGCAATCACCAACGATAACACAAGAGGTTTGTATAGTTCGAAATTGCATAGAATTATGGTTTTACGGTATTATCTACAAAATTACTACATTTACATACAATTAAACTACAAATCAGTTTAATGAAAGAATAAAGCAATGTTGTTTTCAAAATTATCTACAAAAGTTACTACATTTATACGACAAAATAAACTACAATCTATTATTAGAAACTGTTGATTTCAAAATGTTGTCTTCGAATAAAACTACAATCTATGTTTAGAACAAAATCTAGTCAAATAAAATACAAATCAATTTAATTATGTACGAAGCAGTATGTTTTCACAAATTTCTACAAATTGCAACAGTTATAGTACAATTTAACTACAATGTCTGACATCCTAAAATGGATGACTACAAAATTTTCACTATATCTACAAATTATCTACAAAGATTCTACAAAATTATAATGACACTGTTTATCTTTATTTTGATGCAGGTTCGTCTGGATCCCTAAAGTTACTTGATATGCCATCCTCTCCAGCTATAGAGGAATATCAAAGTGAAATAATAAAAGAATCTACGCAAACTGTTATTGAAGAAGGACAAGTGTATCAGGACAAGCAAACTGTAGCTGCTGCAATGAAGCACTTTTCTGTGATGCACAAGTTCCAGTTCAGAGTTAAAAGATCTAGTCATAGAAGCTATGGAGAAAATATCATTAAAAGCAGTGTTTACTCAAGTTATGTGTTTTTTAAACATAGATAAATTGTAGTTAAATTGTAGTTTATGTTACTTTATGTTAAAACAGTCCTTTTGTTGCATCTGCATTTATAATCTGTATTAAATATTGTATTTTTTTGTAGCTACTGGCTTGTATGCGTTGGTGAAAACTGTAAATGGCACTTCAAGGCAACGTAAATTAATGATTCCGCAATGTTCAAGATAAGGAGTTTCAACCGACAACACACATGCTCCTTAATGGACGAAACATTCATACAACGCAAACGTACTGCAGCTATAGTTGGTAGCATGGTCATTCGAAAGTATTGTGATCCTAAGACTGTTTACACACCAAAGGACATACAAACTGACATGTTATCCGAACACGAAGTGAACCTAAGCTACATGAAAGCATGGAGAGCGAAGGAAAAGGCTTTACAGTTTTTGAGAGGGAATCCGGCTGACTCCTACAGCAAATTACCCAAATATTTTTATATTCTTGAGGAGACTTATCCTGGTTCGGTTGTTAAATTGAAGAAGACAGCAGATGAATGCTTCTTATACGCATTTGTTGCTCTTTGTACATCAATAAGTGGTTGGCAACATTGTAGGCCAGTAGTACTGGTTGATGGGACATTCTTAAAGTCAGCCTACAGGGGGATTATGCTGACAGCAAGCACCATGGATGCAGTATGTAAAAAGTGCAAAAATTTTGTAGTTATTTTGTAGGCAGTCTATAAAATGTAGATACATTATAGTAATTTTGTAGTTATTTTGTAGCTATTACATGAAATGCAGATAAATTGTCTATATTGTGAAGATATATTGTAGTTGTTTTGTATTTATATTTTTATATACATTATCAGAGCTGCCAATTAATATTTTATGAATTAATAATGTAGGTACAATATTGCCCTTGGCATATGCTGTGGTTGATTTTGAAAACGACGCATCTTCGAAGTGGTTCTTTGAGCAATTCAAGCAGGCATATGGTGAAAGACCTTCAATGTGTGTTGTTTCAGATAGGAATGAGAGTATACTGAAGGCAACATCAATTGTCTATCCGGGCATGCCACACTACTCTTGCATGTGGCATATTTGGACAACTATAAGGTCAAAATTCAAGAAGGGTCATCTACAATTACATGAGTTGTACTTTGCTACAGCAGGGTCATACACTCTGGATGAATTTAATGAAAGGATGTCGAAGATTGAAGAGATAGACCCTCGTGTTAAATCATACATCTATGATATTGGCTATCATAGATGGTCAAGAGTACATGCAACGGTCAATAGAACTTGAACTATGACATCAAACATTGCAGAGTCATTGAATGCTGTAACAAAATATGCAAGAGAGCTGCCAATATTTGACCTATTAGAGTATATGAGGACACTTCTTGAAAGTTGGACGAAAGAGAAGTTATTGAAGGCAAATGGTACTTTCACATACCTTGGGTACAAATTCAACAAAGAATTGGAGAAAAACAGTACATTATCTCAGAATCTTAGGGTAAGATCTGTTTATTTGGTGCAGTAAAATAATATTTTAATATACAGTGTAGATGGTAGAACATTTGTAGATAAATTGTAGATAAGTTGTAGATAAATTGTAGATAATCTATTTTTATGATTGTAAATATTTTTCTTTCTGTTTGTTCTGCAATTGTAGGTGGGGGCTTCAACAGATCATATACATACTATGTTAGATGGTGTGAAGCGGTACATTGTGTGTCTAAAAAATAAGAAATGTAGTTGTGGCCAATTCCAACTTGAAGAACTTTCATGTGCGCATGCCTTGGCAGCATTAAGGCACAAGCATGAAACATATGAAAACTATTGTTCCCCGTATTACACAAGGGAGAGCCTTCTGCGTACGTATGAAATACCAGTAAATCCTCTTCCTAATGAAAGCAAATGGAATGTGCCACAATATATTTTGGATGAGGTAGTAAAGCCACCGACGGGAGGTAAAAGGCAGCCAGGGAGACCTCAAAAGGAAAGATATAAAACATATGATAAAATAAAATCAAAGAAGTACAAGGTGTCATGTGGAAATTGTGGAGGTGAAGGGCATAACAAAAGATCTTGCAAGAATGCGCCCAAAAAGAAATGAATATCATGTAGTTAGAATAACATTCAAACAAACTGTTACTGAGTTAAAGTTAGCAGATTTTTTGTGTAATCGGTTAAGTTTTTAAAGATCATTATGAAGTAGACTATAATTTGTTTATGTGTGTTTAATATGCTTTTATGTATTGTGTCAAGCATCTAAATTTATCTTTGATATAGTGTAAATAAACTTTAATATTTATTATCTACAATACAATTGATATTAAAAAAGTAACTCTAATGTAAAGTGTTTCCAGATTGTAGGTAACATATAGGTTAAATGTAGTTAGATTGTATTCTTGATAATAATTTGTAGATGATTTGTAGATAAATTGTGGATAATATATTTCTATGATGGAGTATTTATTTCTTCTGTTTGTTGTGTAATTTAACTTCAACTGACAGTTATATAAATATATTACCTAGAACTTGAAGGTATTTCATAAAAATTATGAACATATACAACTACAAAATTATATACAATAACTACATTGAGTGTTTCCAAAATGTAGATATTGTGAAGATTATTGTAGGCAAATTGTATTCTAACATCAAAATACTCATGTTTAATATAATGAAGATACAGTGTTGTAAACAACCAATTAATATTCAAGTGAACAACTAATAATGAAAGATAAAATAACAAAACAAAAAGGTATGCTGCAATAAAAACATAAAAATTTTGTTCATAAAGTAGTGTATTCTCCTTTAACTACAAATTGGCATCAACTAAACTAGGAAAACAGGACATTATTTCTTCTTTCTCTGGACTCTAGTCTTCTCATTCAAAGAAGGAGCACCCTTCCTCCTTGCTACCCTGCCTGTAACCTCACTTTCACTGATTGACCCATCTTCTTGCTTCTTTGTAGCATAGTCCCATAGGAGAGCTCCATAGCGTGTACGGTGTTGGTCGATATCCGAAAGGTCTTTTGAAAGGATTGACAAATCTCCAAGTCTAACATACTCCGCAAAAGCAGCCACAAATACACCACAATCGCTGCATAAGACAAAAAAATTTAATTATTTAACAAATGATTATAAAAAAAATAATTAAACATCTAGAAAGAGAGAATAGTTTTTCAGTGATCCTTCCTTTTGCTGTGGAATCTCCGCAACCATCCACTGTATGTTGAGAGGGTCTGTAACTGGTTTCTCAATGTATGCCTTTGTGGTCTTGAAGTCAATGTCTTTACGCTTCCCGTAGAAACCAGTGCAAGACAAATACATAGGGATAATGATTGAAAACTTAGCAACACATGATTCAACAGCATTATGATGGTGTGAAGACACCATGGAATCATACACATAAAGTTGCCTGTCCGCTATGTCGAAAACGACCAACAACCAATGGAAATTCTCTACAATGTTCACGGGCATGATGACATAGTCAACTTCATCCCAGGCAACATTAGCAAGAAGTCTATACCCAAGAATATATTCTGCAACATCATCATCGGTTTTAACAACCGAATACTTTTTTTCTGGCGGAGAACTTATGAACTTCTCATAGATTTGTTCAATCTTTGACTTGAACAAGCAATCGGTTGTTGTAAACCTAGTGTTGTTGTTGTTGGGGCCATATTTGCCTCTTTTTCTCAGGTAATACATAATAACATCAATGTGCTGCAAAATAAAATAAAATCTACTATAAGCTACGGTGTAGCTACAATTATCAACAAAGCAGATACACTTTAAACTACAAATCCAGAATTCAAATAATCTAACAAATAACTACACTTTAGCTGCCATACACAGCAACACATGGAACACAGCAACTACCATAAGGTATCAATAATATCGACATTCAAACTACAGTTAATATTCTAAGTCTTCAACTTGCTCTACAATTTAACTACAAATTAACTACAATCATGAAATACAGATATACCAATTCTGTCCAAATTACCAAAACATACAATTTTTACATACAAATCATCATCAAATATGATACATAAGGTCCAACCTAAATACAATCACACTATAAATAATAAGAGCAGCATTTATAAGAAATGTCTACATTATATCTACAATTTATAATAAAATGCATGGTCACATATATTTCATATCTACAATATAACTACAATTATACTACAAAATAGAAGACAAAATATATCTTGTGAATTTATTCTTTGATACTTACCGAGTCATTGAGTACTTGTCCGGGGTGAGCAAGGGAATAAAACCAGTCCTTCTTATCCACCTTTTCAACTCCAAGATCTAACCAAGGCTTGATTTGGTTATCCTTTATAGAAAAGGGAGCCTTCCTCCTATAACAACAAATAAATGTCCAATCAAAAAAAATTACAGAATGAATTACATATTTAAACTTTAAAATGCTGAAATGAAAGTGTCAAATTAAGCATTCATACCTCTTAGATACTTTGTTACTACGGTGGTATAACCACTTGTTGAACTTATCTAACACATCAGAATCTACATTTTCACCTATAAGAGTTGTGAAGGGGTGCTTGAGGTAGAAAAATTTAGGTCTAATAGAGTTGCTGCCTCCAGAACTATATAGAGGTATGAAAGGTGATCGTGCATGTTTCCCCGGTTGCCTGGTTCTCCCCGGATGAATAGGGGTTGCTTCATCTGGTATGGGCTCGCCATACTTAACCAATTGTGTTAAGTTGTCTGGCAACTCAAAGTCATCCAATGTCACACCCTTCTTATCAATGCCTGATCCTTCAGAAACAACTTCATCCACATGATGTGCATCTTCACCTTCATTTAGCTGTTTCTCAATGACTTGTTCTGTCTGAGCTGCTACAGTCACTCCGTGAATTGGGGACTGTGCATTGATATCTTCAATATCTGTTACATAAAACATAACTTAATTAACAGAAATGTAAAATTGTATAAACAACAATTATTTATTCTGAATGACAGTATGATATTATATCTGCTTGTTCTACCTCAGCTGCTTCTTGAAATTCTGGATATAAGTGAACATGTGCTGGAACATGTTCTGGACAAACTGCAGCTTCAATTTATAATTAAAAAAATGTAAATAATACTAGATAATGCTACCTTGAAAGTTGTAGATATAGGTAGGAAGTTGTAGATAAAATGTGAATAATAAAACTATGCTCTATAAAGTTTTATACTAAGTGTGTATATTTGTAGGTATTTTGTAGATACCTGTGTTGCTTGTGCTTGCATGCAATTGATCACCAATATTGAACTGAAATTGCTGGTTGTTCACTCCTTGTTGTTGGTCATTGTTTTTGGTTGAACTACCAGCAAACTAAAGATTTTATGTTAGTTTGAGTATATTGTTTCATATGTCATAATTTGTTTTGGTATATAAATATATGTCAACTCTTACCTTTGCCTCATCCACATCATATCTCCTATTTATCAATTTCAAAACACTCTTCACAGAATCATCTATAAACCCTCGAAGGTCATGGAGTTCCTTATACAGCCTTCCTAAAATCCTCTAACTTTCCACCAACCTAAAAGTTAAAAATATAGTTAGTTGGAAATTTTATTCAAATAAATTACAAATAAGTTTAATTATGTACGAGGCAGTATTGTTTACACAATTGTCTACAAATTGCTACAGTTATACTACAATTTAACTACAATGTGTGCAATCCCAACAGGGCTGACTATAGAATTATACTATAATTTAACTGCAAAGTATACTACATAAATTGTTATGAAATGTAGATAAATTTTAGCAAATATGTAAATATATTGTAGTTAATAATATTACCTGCTCAATTCCCTTTTCTAGCTTCCTGAGCTTCATAACCACAGATTCATTGTCCTCTTGACAATCTATATGTTTGGGTTCCAATGTTGGAGAATCAACATTTGGAACCTCTGGTGATTGTGCGCCTTGTTCATCTTCATACTCAATCTTGTTTGGCAGAGTAAGCACTCCAATTTTTTTCTCCAGATTCAGTCATGCTTGTGAACTGAATGATGAAAAAAATAGTTAGTTCCACTAAGGCAGAAAATGTAGACTAATTGTAGATATTATGAAGGTAAATGTAGCAACATACAAAACTGAAAAAAAAAATACCTTAATCCACTCAAGCTTGATCATCTTCTCTTCAAAGGTAGTTAACCAAATCTGCCCCTTAGTAGTTGTACATCTTAATATGCGACGTATTGAGTCAGAACACCTCGTAGCAAGCTCTGTGCTGACGGTCGAGCAACACTCATAAAGCCACACTTGCAAGGCTAATGAGCATCCCCGTATGAGATAAGAATGTACACGGGGATTTAGACGATGCCTAACGGATTTCATAACCTGATTGAACGATTTAATACCCCATGGGTATGACTCAAACTGACCAAACTCTACCAAATAGAACCTAAAGTGGTCTATAAAAGACACATGGTCTTTGTCATAAGGGCAAACAAAAAATTCCAAAAGATAAAGAATGCACAACTTGACTGCATCCTCATTGTTTACCCAAGATCTATTTGTTACCATGTTTTTCAAATACCACTTCTCTACTCTTTTGTTGTTAGAAAAATAGCTATTCATTAAATTGCTAACATAACTAGAAGTATATCCATAATCTGTAAACTGATTCACACAATTTAAATCGGTAATTAAACCAAACTCTCTCAATGAAAAATTCAATTTTTCCCCCTTCAAGTGGACTGAAAAAAATGATTCATTAGACTTAGACAGTTCATACTTCATCTGGAGATGAATAGTTTGGTTTTGCATGCAAATGGAGAGGAGAGACAGTATGTAACCAAAACAAGTGTTTTTAAAAAGCTTTAAAGCATTTGGAGACAATAACTCTTTTATCTGGCTAGGAATGCTAGGATCACACAAAGTGTGGAATCTAAGCACACCATAATCCACATTATGCGGGGCAAAATAATTTCCATTCTGCACAAAATGATAATTTATTTTACATTAGTAAATGCATAAAAATGAAGCATTAATCTACATATTATCTACATATAACTACACAATCACTACACAAATAGCTAAAAACAAATCAGGAAGAAAAAAATACATACAAATCTGCTTCAAAAAAATACAGCCTACCCACATATATAACTACAAAACACTACAAGACATCTACAGATATAAACATTATCTACAAAAATGCAGGAAGAAAAAAGTAACTACAGTTCTGTTTCAAAATTTAAAAGCTAACGACAATATAACTACAAAATAACTACAATTATAAACTGTAGAAAATCACAACTACAAATAATCTAGAAAATTAAGACAACGAATCTACAATTTACCAAAATACTAAAACCAGCTATTTTTACATCCAAAACAAAACTAAGAAACTGGAAACGAAAATAATAAATGTTTACCTTCACCAAAAAAAATTTCTGAACCAATTTTGGGACTTTTTTGGACTGTTTCTTCATTTTTTATTTTGAGGAAGCAGGAGACAACTTGAGTTTTTTAACTGTTGGAATTTTAGGGACATCTTCAACAAAGTCGTCATTTACACATACCTCTTTCCCCTTTCTTTTAAGTTGTTTGCCGCCTGGTGTAGCACTTCCTCCAGCATCTACATCGTGCAAATGCTTTGTTCTCATCTCGGCACAGATTTGTCTAGGAGATGAACTGTGAGTAGTAGGTTCCATTGCATGTGTAGATTTTACTTGTTTTTGTGGTAATTTTGGTGTTAAAACACCCAAATCGAAAGAGGGGATATCACCTACTGTAGATTTTTTAGGTATTTTTTGTGGAGATTTGATATTCTTCATGGTTTAAGTTCAACTTGACTAAAGATGGGAACGAATTTTGTAGAATGATAACTTCAATATTTGGTGAATTTAAATGGAGAATAATGAAGAACGTGGGTAGCTTTTGTTCTGTAAAGAAGAAAACAGACGCTAAGCGTGGGGGAGTGAAGGGTAAAGGTAAAACGTGGGGGAGGGGGAGTTACGGGTAAAGGTAAAACGTGGGGAGGGGGGGTTGATCTGAAAGGAAAGAGAAACGTGGGAATATACGGTCCTATAATTATGCCTCATATAAATGCCCTATTAACTATACCCTTAATTAATTATGGTATAGAATTGGTAATTTGGTATACTAAGTGTAATTAAGTCAAACCTTAAACATTGAGGGTAATAAGGTTTCCTATGTGGCATAGGAATGTAAAAATCCCTTTTGATTACCAATAAGGGAGGTGCATATTGCGTATTCTTCTTTGGACAAATACATGGTAAATCTACACAAAATACCCATCGGGGCCAAATTAATTACCCACTCAAAATTTTTTACATAATATACCCATGCGGTCTATTTATCCGGCTTTCTACTGACATTCGCCTTTTCCCGTTAATTACTCTTTATCTCTTTGTGTTTTCTCTCTCCGGTTTTTTTCCATTTATCCTAATTTTTCCCTGCCATTCTCTTTCACCCATTGATTACTTTATCCCTTTCTCTCATTAATTACTTTATGTCTTTTGGTGTTTTCTTCTCATATTTTTCCGACATTGCATGTTATTAATTTATTCAACGTATGTGCTTTTGTTTGAAGGCTTCAAGAGCTTCTTTGTATTTTTTTTCCTGTATTCATAGATCAAGATACCCCGATCCAAAATATCTCATTAGTGAGCTCCATGGATAAGTTAATGTTGTTTCTTCTGTGTTAAAACACGAAATCAGAAAAATTGTTAAAAGAATAAAAGTAACTGGAAAAACAGTAAAGATTAAGAAATATTCCGAGTCCACAATTTGCTTGTGCGTCCTTAAGGAATTTTAACCCCCTCACACGTTGCCAAGGTAATGGATTAAATCCTCCCAGGATAAAACTGAATAAACCTTCCTGCAACAGTGGCAATACAAACTGCAGGATACCAACGAACTTAAAGAACGGAGCAAAATCACACTTACGAATTTGAGAGAGAGACACTGCGAATTAGAATGCAGTATTTTCAGAAAGAAGGAAGTTCTGTAATGTTTTTGGTGTGTTAAAAACGAAGCCATGCCTCAGAATTTATAGGCAATTATTGGAAGAGGTGTGATGTTTGTTCTGGAAAAGGTGCCTTTTCAAAAGTTTACGCGGACCGGGTGGCCCTCTGAATCTGCAGCAGGGTTCTGGCGCGGTCCTACCGCAGTTACGCCAGGACCGCGGCCAGACTATCCTTCTGAATCTTCAGCAGTGATCTGGCATTTAATTAATTATTAAATAATTAATTAAATAAATTTTTTCCAAAAATTATCTTATCGATCGATCATTTGACAAATCCAAATCCAAATCCAAATCCAAAGCCAAAGCCAAAGCCAAAGCCAAAGCCGAAGCTGAGCCGAGCGAGCGACGACGACGGCGCGAGGGTTCATTCTCTTCAACTCCTTTTAAGAGCTTTAAGAAGTGATTCTATATATAAGCATACAAATGTAGTTGTCCCTCACCAATGAGGGACAAAGTGCAAGTCAAAAGCTCACTTCATTCAAATTTTCATTTTCCTCTATTTTATTTCCCACCATTTTCAATTCACACTCTTATACTTTAAAGCCCAATACTTAAAGTCTTTGAAGCCCAATGCCTTTAAAGTCCAACAATCCCCTACATGAATGGGAATGGTTGTAACAAGAATGATCATAGATGAAAGTTGTGTGATTTGCAAGTAAGGATTAATCGCATCTGGATAAGTAGGTTTCCCTTTGAACTTTCCGTAGTGAACATATGTTGGATATACTCGGTCAATCGGTAGATTTGATATCTTTGAACCGTCAAACTTTAGTGTATACCTAGACAACCATATGTCACACAACCAACCTTAACCGTCTTTTTGTTCTCATTTTTGTGTTCGTTTTAGCAATGAACACCTCCTGGTTTCATAAGTGCGTGTAGAATTGGCCTTACAGAATTCTCATTGAAGCGGCTTCCACTTCACACTTACATAGGTGATTCCTAAACGTGTAATCATTTAGATTGACACTATTTGATAAATACCACATCAAACTTAGGTAATCATTAAAGAACGTGTAAAGTTCTAACATCAAACTTAGGTAATCATTAAAGAACGTGTAAAGGTCTATCCTTGTTACTGAACATTGTCTTCATCACGAGAAGGGACCAAAGATTTTACTTTGACAATGTTGAACCGGTCAATCACAACTTTGTTTGAGCTCCTTGAACCTAGATCTCGGAACATCCAAAATTCTAGGTAGAGTTACCGCCATGTTGACTTGTCCTCGGCCATAGTCCCATTCCCTTGGATGATTTCTCAACTCCCTCTCTAGTTAAGCCTTTTGTAAGCGGATCCGCCACATTATCCTTTCATTTTACATAATCAATAGTGATAATTCCACTAGAAAGTAGTTGTCTAACGGTGGTATGTCTTCGTCGTATATGACGAGACTTTTCGTTATACATAACGCTCCTTGCCCGTCCTATTGCAGCCTCACTATCGCAATGTATGCAAATAGGAGCCAAAGGTTTTGTCCAGAACGTAATATTTTCTAAGAAATTTCAAAGCTATTCAGCTTCTTCACCGTCTTTATCCAAAGCTATAAACTCGGATTCCATTGTAGAGCGAGCGATGCACGTTTGTTTGGAAGACTTCCAAGATATTGCTCCTCCACCAACAGTAAAAACATATCCACTTGTGGATTTTGTTTCTGTTGAGCCGGTTATCCAATTTGCATCACTATATCCTTCGATAACCGCATGATATTTATTGTAGTGCAAAGCGTAGTCTTGGGTATACTCCAAATATCCCAGAACTCGTTTCATTGCTCCCAGTGATGTGTGTTTGGATTACTTGTGAATCGACTAAGTTTACTTATTGCACAAGCTATATCAGGTCGTGTACAGTTCATGATGTACATTAAGCTTCCCAACACACGAGCATACTCCAATTGAGACGTACTTTAACCTTTATTCTTTATAAGATGATGATTTAAGTCAATTGGAGTTCTTGCACTTCTAAATTCCAAGTGTTTGAATTTTTCAAGTACCATTTTCATGTAATGTGATTGAGACAAAGCTAGACCCTGAGGAGTCCTCTGGATTTTAATTCCTAGAATTACAACGGCAACTCCTAAGTCTTTCATATCAAACTTACTAGCAAGCATACGCTTAGTAGCTTGAATGTCGGCAATGTCTTTGCTCATTATTAGAAAATCATCAACATATAAGCAAATAATGACTATATGATTTGGAATGTTCTTAATGTAAACACATTTATCACATTCATTAATCTTAAAGCCATTTGACAACATTGTTTGGTCAAATTTCGCATGCCATTGCTTGGGTGCTTGTTTTAGTCCATAAAGGGACTTAACAAGTCGACACACCTTCTTATCTTTTCCCGGAACCACAAACCCTTCAGGTCGGTCCATGTAAATTTCTTCCTCTAAATCACCATTTAAGAAGGCTGTTTTTACATCCATTTGATGGATTTGAAGATCATACAAGGCGGCTAACGCTATTAGCATCCGAATGGATGTAATTCTTGTTACCGGCGAGTATGTGTCAAAATAGTCAAGACCTTCTCGCTGTCTAAATCCTTTGACAACAAGTCTTGCCTTGTATTTGTCAATAGTACCATCGTCTTTCATTTTCTTCTTGAAAATCCATTTAGAACCCAATGTTTTGTTACCTGGAGGAAGATCAACCAATTCCCATGTATGGTTGCTCAATATGGATTCTATTTCACTATTGACAGCTTCTTTCCAATATTGTGCTTCTGAGGAAGACATTGCTTCTTTGAAGGTACGAGGCTCATTTTCTAGCAGGAAAGTCAGAAAATCTGGACCGAATGAAGTAGATGTCCGTTGACGTTTACTTCTTCTCGGATTTTCCTCATTAGGCATACCATCTGTTATTTCCTCCCGAGGTCGTTTTGACTTTTGGTAGGTCACTTCACTTTCCTTTTTATACGGATAAATAGTTTCAAAGAATTCAGCATTATCTGATTCTATTATCGTATTAACGTGAATCTCAGGATTTTCTGACTTATGAACCAGAAAACGATATGCCTTGCTATTGGTTACATGTCCAATAAATACACAATCAACCGTTTTTGGACCTATCTTAACCCTTTTAGGTTTGGGAACTTGTACCTTAGCTAAACACCCCCACACTTTGAAGTATTTCAAGCTGGGCTTCCTTCCTTTCCATTTTTCATAGGGAATGGACTGTGTTTAACTATGAGGTACACGGTTGATTATTCGGTTAGCTGTAAGTATAGCTTCCCCCCATAAGTTCTGTGGTAAACCAGAACGTATCAACAACGCACTCATCATCTCTTTCAATGTTCGATTCTTTCTCTCCGCAATTCCATTAGATTGTGGAGAGTAAGGGGCGGTTGTTTGGTGAATAATGCCATTTTCCAAACATACTTCTTCAAAATGAGATTCATATTCTCCACCCCTATCACTTCTTATCATTTTGATCTTTTTTTTTAGTTGTGTTTCAACTTCACTCTTGTATTTCTTGAAAGCATCAATTGCCTCATCTTTACTATTAAGTAAATAAACATAGCAATATCTTGTGTTATCATCAATAAAAGTAATAA
Organism: Nicotiana attenuata; assembly: GCF_001879085.1. Taxonomy (NCBI): domain Eukaryota; kingdom Viridiplantae; phylum Streptophyta; class Magnoliopsida; order Solanales; family Solanaceae; genus Nicotiana; species Nicotiana attenuata. The sequence continues at coordinate 58,895 of NW_017672864.1, forward strand.
AATACTTTTTCCCACCGCGAGATGGTGTTGACTTCATGTCAAAAATATCTGTGTGAATTAATTCTAAAGGACTTGAATTCCTTTCAACGAACTTATAAGGATGCTTAGCATACTTTGATTCCACACATATTTGACATTTGGAATTAATGCAATCAAATTTTGGCAATACGTCTAAATTTATCATTTTTCGCAATGTTTTGAAGTTGACGTGACCTAAGCGTGAATGCCATAAAGTGTTTGACTCAAGTAAGTAAGACGAAGCATTAGCTTTATTGATAGGAACTGCTATTACATTTAGCTTAAAAAGGCCCTCATTCAGGTAACCTTTTCCTACATACATATCATTCTTACTTAGTACAACACTATTGGAAACAAAGATACATTTGAATCCATTCTTGACAAGAAGTGAGGTAGACACCAGATTCTTGCGAATTTCTGGAACATGGAGAACTTGGTTTAGAGTCACAATCTTTCCCGACGTCATCTTCACCGCAATCTTGCCAACTCCTTCAATTTTGGCTGTAGACGAATTTCCCATGAAAATTGTCTCGTCGGGTCCTGCGGGGGCATAAGAAGAAAATAACTCCTTGTTAGCACAAACATGGCGGGTGGCTCCAGAATCTATCCACCATTCTTTAGGATTTCCTACCAAGTTGCATTCAGACAACATGGCACACAAGTCCTCCATGTCTTCAACATTTTCAACCATGTTAGCTTGATTGTTTTTCTTCTTATCATTCTTTGGTGCACGACAGTCCACGGCCTTATGCCCAGACTTTCCACAGTTGTGGCAATTACCCTTGAACTTTTTCTTGCTTGGGTAATTCTTTGGTCCAGAAGCCTTCTTTCTCTTCTTATTTTGTGGCGCCTCCTCAACAATATTCGCCCTTATTATTGTCGAGTTTCCACGTGACTTCCTTTCAGCATTTTTGTTGTCTTCTTCTATCCTCAAACGAACAATCAAGTCTTCTATTGTCATTTCCTTCCGCTTGTGTTTAAGATAGTTCATAAAGTCCTTCCACAATGGAGGTAACTTCTCAATGAAAGCGGCGACTTGAAAGGCCTCATTAATGACCATACCTTCAGCAAGGAGGTCATGCACAATGACTTGTAATTCTTGGACTTGAGTTATGACCGACCTAGTGTCAATCATCTTGAAATCCAAAAACCTTGCAGCCACGAACTTATTAAGTCCGGCATCCTCAGTCTTGTACTTTTTCTCAAGCGCATTCCATAACGCTTTTGATGTTTCCATGACACTATAGACATTGTACAGGCTATCTTCCAAACAACTCAAGATGTAGTTCTTGCACAAGAAATCAGAATGTTTCCATGCTTCAGTTACAACACATCGTTCGTCATCTGGAGTGTTTTCAGCCAGGACCGGAGGATCCTCCTTGATAAATCGCTGCAAACTCAATGTAGTAAGATAGAAGAGCATCTTCATTTGCCAACGTTTGAAGTCAATACCGAAAAACTTTCGGGTTTTTTTGCTGGTGCCATAGCATGAGCAGGAGTTGAACGGCTTGACGAGGCAGCAACACTCGTAACAGTAGCACCCGTTCCCGCAACATTTTTATTAGTTTGGTTTACATTCGTCATTTTTCTGTAGAGTTGGAAACAAAACAACTCTTTGTTAAATAAGCGAAGTTTTGATATCTTCAAACTGAATACCAAACCAAACATACAACACGTAACAATGGTGAAGTTTTTATATACTTCAAACCCGTACATTTATTATTTCGGTAAAGTTTTAATATACTTTAAACCGGACAGAACAATTATTGGAGTAGAAAGCACGAAGGCTTTAGTCTCCAAACCAGTATATAAAATATAGATAACAATTTAATATATATTTCAACACAGAAACGTTAGTACGAAATTCCTTAAGCTTGTTGTTGCTTCTGTGCTAAAACACAAAATTAGAAAAACTGTTTAAAGAATATAAGAAACTGGAAAAACAGTAAAGATTAAGAAATATTCCGAGTTCACATTTTGCTTGTGCGTCCTTAAGGAATTTTAACCCCCTCACACGTTGCCAAGGTAATGGATTAAATCCTCCCAGGATAAAACAGAATAAACCTTCCTGCAACAGTGGCAATACAAACTGCAGGATACCAACGAACTTAATGAACAGAGCAAAATCACACTTACGAATTTGAGAGAGAGAGACTGCGAATTAGAATGCAGTATTTTCAGAAAGAAGGAAGTTCTGTAATGTTTTTGGTGTGTTAAAAACGAATCCATGCCTCAGAATTTATAGGAAATTATTGGAAGAGGTGTGATGTTTGTTCTGGAAAAGGTGCCTTTTCAGAAGATTACGCGGCCTGTCGCGGTCCTACCGCAGTTATGCCAGGACCGCGGCCAGGGTGGCCATCTGAATCTGCAACAGGGTTCTGGCGCGGTCCTACTGCGGTTACGCCAGGACCGCGGCCAGACTATCCTTCTGAATCTTCAATAGTGATCTGGCATTTAATTAATTATTAAATAATTAATCAAATAAATTTTGTCCAAAAATAATCTTATCGATCGATCATTTGACAAATCCGAATCCAAATCCAAAGCCAAAGCTGAGCCGAGCGAGCGACGACGACGGCGGGAGGGTTCATTCTCTTCAACTCCTTTTAAGAGCTTTAAGAAGTGATTCTATATATAAGCACACAAATGTAGTTGTCCCTCACCAATGAGGGACAAAGTGCAAGTCAAAAGCTCACTTCATTCAAATTTTCATTTCCCTCCATTTTATTTCCCACCATTTCCAATTCACACTCTTATACTTTAAAGCCTAATGCTTAAAGTCTTTGAAGCCCAATGCCTTTAAAGTCCAACAATCCCCCACATGAATGGGAATGGCTGTAACAAGAATGATCATAGATGAAGGCTGTGTGATTTGCAAGTAAGCATTAATCGCATCTGGATAAGTAGGTTTCCCTTAGAACTTTCCGTAGTGAACATATGTCGGATATACTCGGTCAATCGGTAGATTTGATATCTTTGAATCGTCGAACTTTAGTGTATACCTAGACAACCATATGTCACACAACCAACCCTTACAGAATTCTCATTGAAGCGGCTTCCACTTCACACTTACATAGGTGATTCCTAAACGTGTAATCCTTTAGATTGACACTATTTGATAAATACCACATCAAACTTAGGTAATCATTAAAGAACGTGTAAAGTTCTTTCCTTGTTACTAAACATTGTCTTCATCACGAGAAGGGACCAAAGATTTTACTTTGACAATGTTGAACCGGTCAATCACAACTTTGTTTGAGCTCCTTGAACCTAGATCTCGGAACATCCAAAATTCTAGGTAGAGCTACCGCCATGTTGACTTGTCCTCGGCCATAGTCTCATTCCCTTGGATGACTTCTCAACTCCCTCTCTAGTTAAGACTTTTGTAAGCGGATCCGCCACATTATCCTTTGATTTTACATAATCAATAGTGATAATTCCACTAGAAAGTAGTTGTCTAATGGTGTTATGTCTTCGTCGTATATGACGAGACTTTTCGTTATACATAACGCTCCCTGCCCGTCCTATTGCAGCCTCACTATCGCAATGTAAGCAAATAGGAGCCAAAGGTTTTGTCTAGAACGTAATGTCTTCTAAGAAATTTCGAAGCCATTCAGCTTCTTCACCAGCTTTATCCAAAGCTATAAACTCTGATTCCATTGTAGAGCGAGCGATGCACGTTTGTTTGGAAGACTTCCAAGATACTGCTCCTCCACCAACAGTAAAAACATATCCACTTGTGGATTTTGTTTCTGTTGAGCCGGTTATCCAATTTGCATCACTATATCCTTTGATAACCGCATGATATTTATTGTAGTGCAAAGCGTAGTCTTGGGTATACTCCAAATATTCCAGAACTCGTTTCATTGCCACCCGGTGATGTGTGTTTGGATTACTTGTGAATCGACTAAGTTTACTTATTGCACAAGCTATATCAGGTCGTGTACAGTTCATGATGTACATTAAGCTTCCCAACACACGAGTATACTCCAATCTAGACGTACTTTCACCTTTATTCTTTATAAGATGATGATTTAATTCAATTGGAGTTCTTGCACTTCTAAATTCCAAGTGTTTAAATTTTTCAAGTACCATTTTCACGTAATGTGATTGAGACAAAGCTAGACCCTGAGGAGTCCTCTAGATTTTAATTCCTAGAATTACATCGGAAACTCCTAAGTCTTTCATATCAAACTTACTAGCAAGCATACGCTTAGTAGCTTGAATGTCGGCAGTGTCTTTGCTCATTATTAGCATATCATTAACATATAAGCAAACAATAACTCTATGATTTGGAATATTCTAAATGTAAACACATTTATCACATTCATTAATCTTAAAGCCATTTGACAATTTGGTCAAATTTTGCATGCCATTGCTTGGGTTCTTGTTTTAGTCCATAAAGGGACTTACCAAGTCGACACACCTTCTTTTCTTTTCCCGGAACCACAAACCCTTCAGGTTGGTTCATGTAAATTTCTTCCTCTAAATCACCATTTAAGAAGGCTGTTTTTACATCCATTTGATGGATTTGAAGATCATACAAGGAAGCTAACGCTATTAGCATCCGAATGGATGTAATTCTTGTTACCGGCGAGTATGTGTCAAAATAGTCAAGACCTTCTCGCTGTCTAAATCCTTTGACAACAAGTCTTGCCTTGTATTTGTCAATAGTACCATCGTCTTTCATTTTCTTTTTGAAAATCCATTTAGAACCCAATGTTTTGTTACCTGGAGGAAGATCAACCAATTCCCATATATGGTTGCTCAATATGGATACTATTTCACTATTGACAGCTTCTTTCCAATATTGTGTTTCTGAGGAAGACATTGCTTCCCTTAAGGTACGAGGCTCATTTTCTAGCAGGAAAGTCAGAAAATCTAGACCGAATGAAGTAGATGTCCGTTAACGTTTACTTCTTCTCGGATTTTCCTCATTATGCATACCATCCGCTATTTCCTCCCGAGGTCGTTTTGACTTTTGGTAGGTCACTTCACTTTCTTTTTTATACGGATAAATAGTTTCAAAGAATTCAGCATTATCTGATTCTATTATCGTATTAACGTGAATCTCAGGATTTTCTGACTTATGAACCAGAAAACGATATGCCTTGCTATTGGTTACATATCCAATAAATACACAATCAACCGTTTTTGGACCTATCTTAACCCTTTTAGGTTTAGGAACTTGTACCTTAGCTTAAAACCCCCACACTTTGACGTATTTCAAGCTGGGCTTCCTTCCTTTCCATTTTTCAATGGGAATGGACTGTGTATTACTATGAGGTACACGATTGATTATTCGGTTAGCTGTAAGTATAGCTTCCCCCCACAAGTTCTGTGGTAAACCAGAACATATCAATAACGCATTCATCATCTCTTTCAATGTTCGATTCTTTCTCTCCGCAATTCCGTTAGATTGTGGAGAGTAAGGGGCAGTTGTTTGGTGAATAATGCCATTTTCCAAACATACTTCTTCAAAAGGAGATTCATATTCTCCACCCCTATCACTTCTTATCATTTTGATCTTTTTGTTTAGTTGTGTTTCAACTTCACTCTTGTATTGCTTGAAAGCATCAATTGCCTCATCTTTACTATTAAGTAAATAAACATAGCAATATCTTGTGCTATCATCAATAAAAGTAATAAAATACTTTTTCCCTCCGCGAGATGGTGTTGACTTCATGTCACAAATATCTGTGTGAATTAATTCTAAAGGACTTGAATTCCTTTCAACGGACTTATAAGGATGCTTAGCATACTTTGATTCCACACATATTTGACATTTGGAATTAATGCAATCAAATTTTGGCAATACGTCTAAATTTATCATTTTTCGCGATGTTTTGAAGTTGACGTGACCTAAGAGTGAATGCCATAAAGTGTTTGACTCAAGTAAGTAAGACGAAGCATTAGCTTTATTGATAGGAACTGCTATAACATTTAGCTTAAAAAGGCCCTCATTCAGGTAACCTTATCCTACATACATATCATTCTTACTTAGTACGACACTATTGGAAACAAAGATACATTTGAATCCATTCTTGACAAGAAGTGAGGTAGACACCAGATTCTTGCGAATTTCTGGAACATGGAGAACTTGGTTTAGAGTCACAATCTTTCCCGACGTCATCTTCACCGCAATCTTGCCAACTCCTTCAATTTTGGCTATAGACGAATTTCCCATGAAAATTGTCTCGTTGGATCCTGCGGGGGCATAAGAAGAAAATAACTCCTTGTTAGCACAAACATGGCGGGTGGCTCCAGAATCTATCCACCATTCTTTAGGATTTCCTACCAAGTTGCATTCAGACAACAAGGCACACAAGTCCTCCATGTCTTCAACATTTTCAACCATGTTTCCTTGATTCTTCTTCTTGTTTTTCTTTTGTACATCATTCTTCGGTGCACGACAGTCCACGGCCTTATACCCAGACTTTCCACAGTTGTGGCAATTACCCTTGAACTTTTTCTTGCTTGGGTAATTCTTTGGTCTAGAAGCCTTCTTTCTCTTCTTATTTTGTGGCGCCTCCTCAATAATATTAGCCCTTATTATTGTCGAGTTTCCACGTGACTTCTTTTCAGTATTTTTGTTATCTTCTTCTATCCTCAAACGAACAATCAAGTCTTCTAGTGTCATTTCCTTCCGCTTGTGTTTAAGATAGTTCTTAAAGTCCTTCCACAACGGAGGTAACTTCTCAACGAAAGCGGCGACTTGAAAGGCCTCATTAATGACCATACCTTCAGCAAGGAGGTCATGCACAATAACTTGTAATTCTTGGACTTGAGTTATGATCGACCTAGTGTCAATCACCTTGAAATCCAAAAACCTTGCAGCCACGAATTTCTTAAGTCCGGCATCCTCAGTCTTGTACTTTTTCTCAAGCGCATTCCATAACGCTTTTGATGTTTCCATGACACTATAGACATTGTACAGGCTATCTTCCAAACAACTCAAGATGTAGTTCTTGCACAAGAAATCAGAATGTTTCCATGCTTCAGTTACAACACACCGTTCGTCATCTGGAGTGTTTTCAGCCAGGACCGGAGGATCCTCCTTGATAAATCGCTGCAAACTCAACGTAGTAAGATAGAAGAGCATCTTCATTTGCCAACGTTTAAAGTCAATACCGGAAAACTTTTCGGGTTTTTCTGCTGGTGCCACAGCATGAGCAGGAGTTGAACGGCTTGACGAGGCAGCAACACTCGTAACAGTAGCACCCGTTCCCGCAACATTTTCATTACTTTGGTTTTCATTCGTCATTTTTCTGTAGAGTTGGAAACAAAACAAAACTTTGTTAAATCAGCGAAGTTTTGATATCTTCAAACTGAATACCAAACCAAACATACAACACATAACAATGGTGTAGTTTTTATATACTTCAAACCCGTACGTTTATTATTCCGGTAAAGTTTTGATATACTTTAAACTGGACAGAACAATTATTGGAGTAGAAAGCATGAAGGATTTAGTCTCCAAACCAGTATATAAAATATAGATAACAGTTTAATATATATTTCAACACAGAAACGTTATTATGAAATTCCTTAAGCTTGTTGTTGCTTCTGTGTTAAAACACAAAATCAGAAAAACTGTTAAAAGAATAAAAGAAACTGGAAAAACAGTAAAGATTAAGAAATATTCCGAGTCCACAATTTGCTTGTGCGTCCTTAAGGAATTTTAAACCCCTCACACGTTGTAATGGATTAAATCCTCCTAGGATAAAACGGAATAAACTTTCCTGCAACAGTGGCAATACAAACTGCAGGATACCAACGAACTTAAAGAACGGAGCAAAATCACACTTACGAATTTGAGAGAGAGAGAGACTGCGAATTAGAATGTAGTATTTTCAGAAAGAAGGAAGTTCTGTAATGTTTTTGGTGTGTTAAAAACGAAGTCATGCCTCAAAATTTATTGGCACTTATTGGAAGAGGTGTGATGTTTGTTCTGGAAAAGGTGCCTTTTCAAAAGTTTACGCGGCCTGCCGCGGTTACGCCAGGACCGCGGCCAAGGTGGCCCTCTGAATCTGCAGCAAGGTTCTGGCGCGGTCCTACCGCGGTTACGCCAGGACCACGGCCAGACTATCCTTCTGAATCTTCAGTAGTGATCTGGCATTTAATTAATTATTAAATAATTAATTAAATAAATTTTGTCCAAAAATAATCTTATCGATCGATCATTTGACAAATCCAAATCCAAATCCAAATCCAAATCCAAAGGCAAAGCCGAAGCCGAGCCGAGCGAGCGACGACGGCGCGAGAGTTCATTCTCTTCAACTCCTTTTAAGAGCTTTAAGAAGTGATTCTATATATAAGCACACAAATGTAGTTGTTCCTCACCAATGAGGGACAAAGTGCAAATCAAAAGCTCACTTCATTCAAATTTTCATTTCCCTCCATTTTATTTCCCACCATTTCCAATTCACACTCTTATACTTTAAAGCCCAATGCTTAAAGTCTTTGAAGCCCAATGCCTTTAAAGTCCAACAGTTTACTCTTCAATCACATACAGAGGTGGTCCCAAGACTTAAATTTAATGGGTTCAGCTTTTAAGGTTTTAGCATTGAACTTATTATACTGTTAAAATTATGGGTTCAAATCTAATACTTGTTGAGATTTTAATAGGTTTTTACATATAAATCTACACTCTGTGTCAGAAGTTATGGGTTCATTTGAACTCGTATCCGAAACGCTACGTCCGCTCCTAACCACATACTATGATTAACTAACTCTGAGGATTATTGTTACTAGGACTTCTTATATGATACACAATCTAATGACAAAGAAAAAATGAAATAAATAATTTTTTTTAAAAAAAAAACAAAAGTGCTAACAAAATGATATATTATAATAATATGCAATATTTCAGCTGAAACTTGTAAAAAAACATATTTACCGAACAGTAAACTGCTACAGTATCACATTATACTGTAAAAGTATATAGTTAACTATAATAGTATACATATATACCGAAATGATATACTATAATAATATGCAACTTTTCAGCAAACATTTAAGCTAAAACACAGTTGCCCAATAATATACCGCTATTCTATCACAATATACTGTAAGAGTATACTATAATAGAGTATATAGTTATACTGCAACGGTACACTATAGTAGTATACATATATACCAAAACATTATATGGGGTAGGGTAGCGTAATATTTTGTAGGGTAGAATCAAGGTAATTATTTTAATTTTTATGGGTAACCCTGTATATATCCCCAAATATATCAACATACCCTTAAACTTAATTGAATATTTTATTTTGCCACCTTATTTCTGCGAGATACCTATTGAACAAATTATGTTATTCGGAGTAGCTCAACAAGTGTTGCAGCTAATGTGGAATAGTGTGTTGTTTCATACATTGAACTTTTTCATGGTTCAAGATACGTTCTCGTTCCAAACTTAAATTGCTTTTTAAGTAATTGGCATCAATAATTCAGTGCCAATGGCCAACTAAGTACGTATACAGTTTTACACTATTTGCCAAGTTGATAACTCCAAAATGTTGAACCCAAATTTATCCGATTTCGTCTAACTCCAAAAGAATAAAAAAATGAAGTTTTCTACTAAAAATGGGGGAAATAGTTTTTTGTTGAAAAAACGCACTACTCGGCAGACGAATTAAATTTTGACTTAGTTACCTTTTTGTTCAAGAATCAAGTGAGAGTGACAAATGCAACTTTTGTGAATGATGTCTAATTGACAAAATCCAACATTGCTCTTGAAACAACGTAGGAAGATGTCTTACCTTGCTTGCATCTACGTAAAAGGAAAAGAATTGCATCATCATCCATTGAGAATTATATATACAAGTGTGTTTGAAATGATGAAAGTTATTATTTGTAGAAAATATTTTTCCGAATTAAAATTATTTTTTGGATCTTAGTCGTCCAATGAAGCTATTTTTCAACAACAACAACAACAACAACAACAACAATAATAATAATAATAATAATAATAATAATAACAATAATAATAATAATAATATAATAATAATAATTGCTATGATGACTTTTTTAGCCTTAACGATTAATAATAACATCTAAGTACCAGTTAAAATAAGTATGATAAAACTAAAAGTTAAGATAGTTGTAAGAAAAGTGATTTTTGAATATAAGTGAGGGACTAAGATAGGATGACCCAATGCCCCTGTAACGATTCGGCAGATCGTTTGAGTATTTGAGCCACGTTCCCCTATTTGATGCTCCATGTATATGTATTTATTGTTATGTGAATTGCGGGGGTGGCTGTTTTGGTTTCAGGAAGGTTTTCGATTGAATTGGAACACTTAGGTCCTAGCATAGAAGCTTAAGTTACAAGTGTTGACTAAGTTAGACTTTTATGTATTTGACCTCAGATCGGAGGTTTGATAATTCCTTTGGTCAGGATGATAATTCTGGACTTATGCGTACATCCAGATTTGGATTTGGAGGTTCTTAGGTTGATGTAGCTCTAATTGGTGAAAGTTGGCAAATTGAAGGTTTAGAAGTTCATAGGTTTGACCCATAGTTGACTTTGTGGTTAATGATATCTGTTTGGGATTTTGAGCCTTGGAATATGCTCGTATGGTGATTTATGACTTGCGTGTAAAATTTCAGGTTATTCAGAGGTATTTAGACATATTCAACGTAAGTTTCGAATTCAGAAATTTGGATTAGTTCATTAAGTTTGAATTGAGGTGTGATTCATAGTTTTGATATTATTTTGTGTGATTTGAGGCTTCGAGTAGGTCCGTATTATATTTTAGAATTGGTTGGTGTTATTGGGTGGGGTCCTGGGGGCCTCAGGTGTGTTTCGGACCATTTCTCTCATGTTTGGAGTTGTTGGTTTTCTGATGTTTGAGTGTTCATCGCGATCGCAGAATGTCTATCGTGATCGCAGAGAGTGTTATGCGATCGACTTCTTTTTTTTTCTTCGCGTTCGCGAAGGTGAGATTGCAATCGTGAACTGTGGGGAGTTGAAGCTTCACGTTCGTATTTGTGTGTCGCAGTCGCGTAGGGTCTGTGTCAGGCTGGGGATATCAGGTGGCTTACCCTTCGCGTTCGCGAAAGTGTAACGCGAAAGTGTGTCGCATTCGCGTTGGCTTAGGCGCTGGTGAGGTGCAATTGCGAAGGAACCCCGAGCAAACTAAAATATTCTATTTCGAGGGTTTGAGTTATTTTATCATATTTTGAGATTGGGAGCTCGGATTAGGGCGATTTTTGACGGAATTTTTACGATTTGGATTGAAGTAAGTATATTTTACTTGGATTTGGTTATTATTCATTGTTCTATCCTTAATTTTACCATTTGAATGATGAATCTAAGCGAAGAAAATTAGGAATTTTTCTAAAACTTTTCTAAATTAAAAAATGAGAATTTGAGCTTCAATTCGGAGTCGGATTCAGATGAAATTTATATGGTTGGACTCGTATTCGAATAGGTATTCAGAATTTGTAACTTTTATCAGATTGCGGGAGGCGAGCCCCGGTTGACTTTTTAATTTTTTATCAAGATCGGAACTTTATTAATTGGAATCCATTTCTATAGACGTGTCTGATATTATTGAGTTATTTTTTGCTAGATTGACTCGTTCGGAGGCTAACTCGAGAGGCAAGGGCTTTTGAGAGTATTTATTTTGCTTAATTGAGGTAAGTATCTTGCCTAATCTTGTGTGAAAAAATACTCCTTAGGATTTAGCCTTAATTGCTTATTCGTGCTATGCAAAAAGCGACGCGTACATAAGGTGACGAGCGTATATACGGGTGCTATATGTGATTTATGACTGGATTAGATTGTAGGCTGTTAATATGCCTTAATTTGATAAAGTAATTTTTATGAAACATGTTTAAACCACTTTGTGACTACATGATCATGATCGCTGCATTTGACTTAGCCATTATCATGCTTTATTTGTTGAACACTCCTCCGCACTTTTATGCTATTATCATATTTTCGTGCATTTTGTTGATAAGTTGTAAGCTTTTACCTTGATGAAATTTTAGTATTGTTGTTTTATGATATTGTTGCACATGTGGATATATTGTGTGGGTTGATTGTTGTTGTGTGGAGTATTAGGGTGGCATTTCACTGTTATTTTTGTGTGGAGTATAAGAGTGACATTTCACTGTCGTTGTTGTTGTATGGAGTAAGGGTGACATCTCACTATTGTTGTGTGGAGTATAAGGCTGATATTTCACTATTATTGTTGTTTGGAGTATAAGGGTGGCATTTCACTATTGTTGTTGTATGGAGTATAAGGGTGGCATTTTACCAGCAAAATAAGGGTGACGATATGCGCATGCGGCAAATAAGGGAGGCATTTAATTTTTATATGCATGCGGCGAAATAAGGGTGGCATTGATATTGTTGTGTGATGATTCGGGTGTTTTTCTTGATGTGTTTATGTATTGAAAAGGGGTTGATATTTTGATTTCTTACATGTTTCTTAAAAGCTTCTGTCTTATATTTAATGAGTTGTTAGTTGAATTTGAAATGATATTACATGCCCCACTTCTTTGATGATTTGAGGACTAAAATGAGATTTCTATATTGAGTTGTCATCACATGCTCTACGAGATGGTTGATATTATTTTTTCTTATATATTCTGTCGCCGGTATTGATATATTGCCCAGGTTTTTGACTAGTGAGTATCACATGAGTTGAACCTCGCCACTACTTTACCGGGATTAGTCTTGATACTTATTGGGTACCGACCGTAGTATACTCTCTCATATTTTTGTGCATATCTAGGTGTTGGAGGTAGCGGACCCAGGCAGCGAGAGCTTTGACTGTGAGGATTCAAGGTAGAGTTGCATTGATCGTCGCAGTCCCTTGGAGTCCTATCCTTATATTTATATTGTCATTTTTATATCCAAACACTATTGTATATTCGAGATATTCTTATGTATTCAGTTAGAGCTCATGACTCTGTACTACCTAGTTCTGGCAAGATGTTTTAATTATCGCCATTTTGCCTTGTACTACCTCTATTTTCGCAATTATGTTAAACTCTACTTTATTATATCATGTTTTATTAATTTAAATATTGCTAAGTGGTCGACTTACCTAGTTTTAGATACTAGGTGTCATCACGACCCCTATGGTATGATTTGAGTCGTGACGGTCCCCCTTCTTATTTGCAATAGCCATGAAAATGCTTTATCCATTTCTTTGAAGTATCAGGCATGCAGGCAAACATGAGAAAACGTCTGTCTACTTTGGAGGGGTATCACAATGTGATAAAGATAGAATACCGAAGCAGCTTGGCTTTACTTTTAGTGAACTCCCCTTCAAATTCATTGGAGTGCCCTTATGTACCAACAAAATATCCCTCGTCCAATGGCTATCACTGGTCCAGAAAATAGTAGCCAGAATCACTTCATGAACTGCTAAAAAATTGTCCTATGCAGGCAAAATGCAACAACTACAATCAGTATTATTTGGAGTGCAAACATAGTGGGCTCAACTGTTCTTTATACCTGCTATGGTATTAAAGCTTATAGATGCTTATTGCAGGAGCTTTATAATGGGGTGCTTGACGGGCGGATCGGGTGGATAATTATACTTATCGGTTCGACTTATCGGTTATTGGATTGTAAATGTAGTAATCCACTAGCCATCCAATAAGACAACGGGCGGATTGGTATTGGATTAACGATTATCGGGCGGTTTACCGGCTAAACCAAATAGAAATTATTTTAACAATCCTAGTCTTGTGAATACCAAACGGCCAAACTGCATAGCTCACTGGCGTATATCATTTCAACTTACCATTCATAATCCTCAATACATTACTCAATGATGACTTGTCATGGAGTACACAGAACAATCTCTCTGGAACAAAATTTTTGAAAATTCAATGAAGACTTGTCATAGAGGTCATGACTTTCTCTAGAAGAAATCAATTACGTAACAAAGATACACATATTGTCATGCATAAGGAGGTAAATGTATAAATTAAAAATTCTTAACGGGTTAATGGTTTATCCAAGAAGAAAATTGAGTAATCCGCCTTCAAACCGTTAAGCCGTTAATTATAAAATTTCAATCCGTTCACCATCCATTGCCCCAATAACTCGATACCAATAAGAGCCAATAAGCTATCGATTCGGTTAACGGTTACGATTCGATTTTGAACAGCATCTACTTTATATGGCCAGGGGGCCAACATAATTACAAGGAAAACATTGGTTTGGTGGGATAAGGTTTTTACTACTAAATTAGTAGGTGGTTTAAACCTTATAAATTTGATAGTGTGGAATAGTGCTGCTATTGCTAAAACTTGCAGGAATTTAGGGCATAAACAAGATAAGCTAATCAAGTGGATCCATGCTTATTACATCAAAGACTAAAATCCATGCTTATTACATCAAAGACTAACACCTCATTGCTGCAATAATATCTCAGCAAGCATATTTGTGTAATGTGCGATCGAGCACCCCCAGGAGTTAAGGCTGTGTTGCATACTCTGATGTATTAGATAACCCTATATAGATTCAGTGTATTAGGAATGTGATTCATAGTTTTAGCTGTTTTGTTTGAGATAGCTAGCAGTGCATGGCCATTATGTAATGATGTTTGCTCGGTGATAAATGCATAAAGACCCCATTCAACTTGTCCTGAAAAATTATTTACACACCTAAACTTTACGGGTGTCCTAGTACCACCCTATTCTTATTCAAAGTGAAATTAGTACCTCCTTCAAATGTGAGGTGGCAGAGAAACTAATTTCACATTACTCAAAGCGCGTGGAAGGCTGAGAAAATGTAAAAAGCTACTTAAATTTTACAGATGTTAATTTTCCATTGGTTGTTACTGTAAGCGCTACTGTGTTAAAACACAAATTCAAAAAAAAAAACTGTTAGAAAAATAAAAGAAACTGGAAAAACAGAAGAGTTTAAGAAATATTCCGAGTCCACAATTTGCTTGTGTGTCCTTAAGGAATTTTAACCCCCTCACACGTTCCCAAGGTAATGGATTAAATCCTCCCAGGATAAAACGGAATAAACCTTCCTGCAACAGTGGCAATATAAACTGCAGGATACCAACGAACTTAAAGAACGAAGCAAAATCACACTTACGAATTTGAGAGGAGAGACTGCGAATTAGAATGCAGTTATATTCAGAAGGAAAGAAGTTCTGGAGTGTTTTTTCGTGTGAAGAAAATGGAGTCTTGCCTCAGAATTTATAGGCAATTATCAGAAGAGGTGTCTGGAAAAGGTGACTTTTCAGAAGAATACACTGCCTGCCGCGGTTCTACCGCGGTCGCGGCAGAACCGCGGTCAGAGAGGCTTTCTGAACCTGCCTGCCGCGCTTCTACCGCGGTCGCGGCAGAACCGCGGCCAGAGAGGCCCTCTGAACCTTCAGCAAGGTTCTGGCGTATTTTCAGCAGTGATTTGGCATTTAATTAATTATTAAATAATTAAATAAATTTTATCCAAAAATAATCTTATCGATCGATCATTTAACAAATCCAAATCCAAATCCAAATCCAAATCCAAATCCAAAGCCAAAGCCAAAGCCGAGCCGAGCGAGCGACGACGACGGCACGAGGGTTCATTCTCTTCAACTCCTTTTAAGAGCTTTAAGAAGTGATTCTATATATAAGCACACAAATGTGGTTGTCCCTCACCAATGAGGGACAAAGTGCAAGACAAAAGTTCACTACTTCAAATTTTCAATTTTCCTCCTTTTCTAATTCACACTTCTACTACTTTAAAGCCCAATGGCTTAAAGTCTAACAATCCCCCACATGAATGGGAATGGCTGTATCAAGAAAGATCATAGATGAAAGCTATGTGATTTTGCAAGTAAGGATTAATTGCATCTGGATAAGTAGGTTTCCCTTTGAACTTTCCGTAGTGAACATATGTCGGATATACTCGGTCAATCGGTAGATTTGATATCTTTGAACCGTCGAACTTTAGTGTATACCTAGACAACCATATGTCACACAACCAACCCTTAACCGTCTTTTAGTTCTCATTGTTGTGTTTGTTTTAGCCATGAACACCGCCTGGTTTCATAAGTGCGTAGAGAATTGGCCTTACAGAATTTTCATTGAAGCGGCTTCCACTTCACACTTACATAGGTGATTCCTAAACGTGTAATCCTTTAGATTGACACTATTTGATAAATACCCCATCAAACTTAGGTAATCATTAAAGAACGTGTAAAGTTCTATCCTTGTTACTGAACATTGTCTTCATCACGAAAAGGGACCAAAGATTTTACTTTGACAATGTTGAACCGGTCAATCACAACTTTGTTTGAGGCTCCTTGAACCTAGATCTCGGAACATCCAAAATTCTAAGTAGAGTTACCGCCATGTTGACTTGTCCTCGGCCATAGTCCCATTCCCTTAGATGATTTCTCAACTCCCTCTCTAGTTAAGCCTTTTGTAAGCGGATCCGCCACATTATCCTTTGATCTTACATAATCAATAGTGATAATTCCACTAGAAAGTAGTTGTCTAACGGTGTTATGTCTTCGTCGTATATGACGAGACTTTCCGTTATACATAACGCTCCCTGCCCGTCCTATTGCAGCCTCACTATCGCAATGTATGCAAATAGGAGCCAAAGGTTTTGGCCAGAACGGAATGTCTTCTAAGAAATTTCGAAGTCATTCAGCTTCTTCACCGGCTTTATCCAAAGCTATAAACTCTGATTCCATTGTAGAGCGAGCAATGCACGTTTGTTTGGAAGACTTCCAAGATACTGCTCCTCCACCAACAGTAAAAACATATCCACTTGTGGACTTTGTTTCTGTTGAGCCGGTTATCCAATTTGCATCACTATATCCTTCGATAACCGCAGGATATTTATTGTAGTGCAAAGCGTAGTCTTGGGTATATTCCAAATATCCCAGAACTCGTTTCATTACTACCCAGTGATGTTTGTTGGGATTACTTGTGAATCGACTAAGTTTACTTATCGCACAAGCTATATCAGGTCGTGTACAGTTCATGATGTACATTAAGCTTCCCAACACACGAGCATACTCCAATTGAGACGTACTTTCACCTTTATTCTTTATAAGATGATGATTTAAGTCAATTGGAGTTCTTGCACTTCTAAATTCCAAATGTTTGAATTTTTCAAGTACCATTTTCACGTAATGTGATTGAGACAAAGCTAGACCCTGAGGAGTCCTCTTGATTTTAATTCCTAGAATTACATCGGCAACTCCTAAGTCTTTCATATCAAACTTACTAGCAAGCATGCGCTTAGTAGCTTGAATGTCGGCAATGTCTTTGCTCATTATTAGCATATCATCAACATATAAGCAAACAATGACTATATGATTTGGAACGTTCTTAATGTAAACACATTTATCACATTCATTAATCTTAAAGCCATTTGACAACATTGTTTGGTCAAATTTCGCATGCCATTGCTTGGGTGCTTGTTTTAGTCCATAAAGAGACTTAACAAGACGACACACCTTCTTTTCTTTTCTCGGAACCACAAACCCTTCAGGTTGGTCCATGTAGATTTCTTCCTCTAAATCACCATTTACGAAGGTCTGTTTT